>NC_140183.1:3648492-3666165 GCF_963971535.1 Notolepis coatsorum | reverse complement strand
AACCAGTCCATGATTGGGATGAGAGGTGATGGATAGACTCAACCAGTCCATGATTGGGATGAGAGGTGATGGATAGACTCAACCAGTCCATGATTGGGATGAGAGGTGATGGATAGACTCAACCAGTCCATGATTGGGATGAGAGGTGATGGATAGACTCAACCAGTCCATGATTGGGATGAGAGGTGATGGATAGACTCAACCAGAAGGTTTTGTAGATACAGTACTGAATTCTGCCATCCGGACACATGCAATTTGAAACATGATTATAGAATATAAAATATCAGGCCTAAAATGGTTATGCGATTAAAATGCGATTAATTAGATGAATAATTAATTACAATCCTGTAATTAATTAGATACATTTTTTTTATCGCCTGACACCACTCGTGAAAAGTGCTATATGGATAGAGTTATTCATATTTATTATTATTATAAATAATGTTAGAGACAGTTTCGAGGGGGTATCCATCCAATCCCAATGACTCTCACATTCAATAGGGGGCGCTCTTACTTCAGCGACCACCTCGCCATCCACCACCAGAGAATGTAGGTCACTGTCCTGCTGTGTGGACAAAGTCCCATCCGGGGTCCCGCCCGGTGGGATGTTTCACATCGGCCTCTCTCATCGCTCACACGGTCAGAACAGAGCGTCGGGGAGGCGAGAGCAGAAGGAGTTAAGCGGTAGATTTACAGCGTGTGGGGAGGCATGAGGCCTGGCTGAAGCTGCAGCAGGGCAGGAAGCAGCTGCCCGTCATGACTGCTCAGGGACGTCTCACCTTGGAGGGAAGACCATCGGTCACGGAGCCATGGAAGCTTCTCCTGAATTCAACTCTCTTCATCAACTTCTTCTCTCTCTCTCTCTCTCTCTCTCTCTCTCTCTCTCTCTCTCTCTCTCTCTCTCTCTCTCTCTCTCTCTCTCTTTCTCTCTTTCTCTTAATTCAACTCCCTTCATCAACTTCTCTTTCTCTCTGTCTATCTTCTCTCTCTCTCTCTCTCTCCCCCCCCTCTCTCTCTCTCTCTCTCTCATCTCTCTCTCTCTCTCTCTCTCTCTCTCTCTCTCTCATCTCTCTCTCTCTCTCTCTCTCTCTCTCTCTCTCTCTCTCTCTCTCTCTCATTTTCTCTCAATTCAATTAAATTGTATCTCTTGGAAACAATTAAAGGTAAACTATAAAAAAAAAAACAGGAACATTAGATAAAACAAAATTAATTTATATGACTTTCAGCTTAAAACAGGCGCCCCAAAAAGTGGCCATTTTAGGCCCCGTTTAGACGAGCGTTTTGTGAACAGAAACCGCAAAAGTCATCTTGCGGTTTCACTTTTAATTTTACGTTTAGACGAGCGTTTTGGAGTGGAATTCTCCGTGCAGACGACGCTGTAACGACGGAGACCCGCTGTCACACGATTGGCGCATATGTCACATGACGTGCTGTGAAGACCCGCCCTACTCTGCCTCTGATTCGCAGCGTGCTGTGAAGACCGCCCTACTCTGCCTCTGATTCGCAGACTGTGGATGGGGAATGTGATTGCACCAAAGCAGAGTCACTCACAGACAGTGGGTCCACTCACGCCGCGGCGGGACAGATTCTTGTGTATTTAACCCTTTCACTGCCACACGGGGTAACCTTCTGTCGTGTGGCAGTGAAAGGGTTAAAAGTACTGCCAATGTAGCCTTCAGGTGATCTCCGTTGATATAAGTCAGACATACTTGCTTTGTTTACGTCTCGGCTACTGGCGCATACCTGCTACCTGTGACGTAAGCAGTACGCGCGACCAGAGCCGTGACAAACCTTTCGTCATCGTTTTAACAGATTATACGGTTTGACAGTTTAGACGAAAGCGCAAAGCTTTTGCGTTTCTAGGAATTCCACCCTGGAAGGTAGTCTCACTTTTTGCGGTTTCACCCCGTAAAAACGCCGTTTCCGTATAAACGAAAGGCACATCCGTAAAAATATTTTTGCGGATTCACCTGCTAGCGTTTCCGTCTAAACGGGGCCTTAGTTTTAGTTTTTGAGGACTGCATACTTTTTCTGCAAACCAAAATACTATACTTTATACTTATAGCACATGCATAAGCCTGGTATCTTTTGAAAGATAACATTCTGAAGTGTCAGATACAATAAAGAAAGATCACTTTAGTGCTAATTAAATAGAGTAACATAGGTCTGAACTTGAGTTGAATTTGTGTACTCACGATTTTGTGTAGTAGTTGCAATATCCAAAAGCATATTGGATCAAATTGGTATGGCTGAAAAAACACCCTGGCTCTGAAGTCTTATGTAGCCTACTACATGTCCAAATTTCATAAAGACCCATTCAGAAATGAGTGATTAGGAGCGATTTTGGTAACTGTGTAAAAAATTAATAAAAAAAGCTCTGCAGGTTTCAGTTTTCTCATAGACTTCAATGCATTCAGCGTTTTTTTCTCTTCCTGTTTTCGCTTATGACTTTTCACCTAGATCCCTGATATCATTGGAAAGCTATACTCATTGGCTACAACCCTGTCCAAAAACGTTCGAAATCGCCAAATGATTGACGGAGCTAGAGCCCCGGGAGTCGAGGGTGGTAATCTGACTCTGCCGTGTACTTTGGCGCACGCCTCACATATCGGCATGTAACTCGAGAACCGCTGAGCGGATTTTGTCGCCTATAATGGCAATCGACAGGCTTTAATTCTATTAAAGCCTATTGGTCTATTGTATTTTTAAGAAATGCACGCCCGAGCCGCTAGAGTCTCATGTGTGCTGTTGCATGTTAGGAGGTTTTTGAGGGTTTCCATTCACAGCAGGTCAATTTAATGTAGGAATTGTAACTTTTATGCATAGTCCCCCCCATTTTAAGGGACCAAAAGTAATTGAATAAATCAACAAAAAAAATAAAGTTGTCACATTTAATATTTGGTTGCAAATCCTTTGCAATCAATGAAATCTGCTACCCTTAATTGGTCACTTCTGAAATTATTTTGTCTTTCCTGCTAACAAAACAGTAACCAATGCTCCTCAATACATTTAATGGGATTTTAGATGTACAGTGGACTCTAGGGCTGACCTTCGAAGCTTTTTTTGGCAATCTAAGCTTCGGGGCCGAGCATCGATTTTAATTCGAAGCTTCCAAAAAAAACAAATTGTTTTTATTATATATATATATATATATATATATATATATATATATATATATATATATATTATATATATATATATATATATATATATATATATATATGTATCTTATGTTGTGGGACTTGTACAGCACTTTGGTAAACTTTGTTGTTTTAAATGTGCTCTATAAATAAAGTGGATTGATTAATTAAGTAGCCCCTTTCGTGACTGTGACGCAGCCAACAAGGTTTCACTCGGCTGCGCTGCCTGGGTGCAGTGGGGCTGCTCTCACAGCCAACGACATGACATTACATAATTATGTTGCAACTTTCGTCTATCAAGCAAACAATTATATAAATATTTATATGTAGTTGATAGAGACAAAGGCAGAATTCGACTTAATTAAGCACATTTTATTAAGACATATTTTTATATGGGTTGGGACACTTTAAAAAAGCAGCACAATGAACACAAATCTGTCCGACATAGTCTTAAATAACAAACGGCATTGCTTCGCTTCTTCGTCGACATGTCTGCTGCACATGTCCTTGTTGTTTTCAACACAGATAATCTCCACATGCTTGTTGTAGAGAGGTGGAGTCGAGGCGCCGCTTACTTTTGTTTCATTGGAATGGAGGCGGGAAGGCGCCGCTTACTTTCGTTTCATTGGAATGGAGGCGCAAGATTTTGGAGGCAAAAAATGTAATAAAAAAAATTAATAAAAAATATATTTTTTTTAACTTTTTTTTTAACTTCGATTTTTTTTTTATGTTCGAAGCTTGTGCCATCGAACGAAGCTTCGAATCTTCGAAGTATTTAAGACAGCCCTAGTGGACTCTCCATCAGAATACTCAATGTTCAGTCCCTGAGGGTTCAAAGAGAAAATATAAACTGTCAACCCCCTGTCACTAGAAGTCAAAGTACAGATGTGGCTTTTTCCAAATTTTCATTGACTTCCATACTTGCTCTTCCATACTAGCTCTTCCATACTAGCTCTTCCATACTAGCTCTTCCATACTAGCTCTTCCATACTAGCTCTTCCATACTAGACACAGTGAACATGGCAAGTGGGCTTGATGTTATTGTTGAACATCATATTTGAATGTAACTTTCTTATTCATTCATATTTACAAACACCCACAACGTACATTCAGTGTACACAGTGCTCAGCTCTTTCATTCCAATCCAAATATAGTTTCAGTTCCCATGTTGAATATTTTGTTAACCTTTGCCCCAAAAAAGCCCGGGCTGTGTGTACGGCCCTAATGTGATTTGGTCTGCTCGCCGCCCCGCTGTTCCAAGAGCGCACGTGAAACGACGCACGTGACTCGCACGATGGACAGACACATGTTCAGTACTGTAGGTTTTCACGTTAAACAAGAGTCAAGATTGACATCCAAGCTAGTATTAAAGAGTCAGTATGCCCCGAGGTCTATCCAGAATAACACCTCTACTCTGCAGTCGTCTCCTACAGACCAGTCGTCTCCTACAGACCAGTCGTCTCCTTCAGACCAGTCGTCTCCTACAGACCAGTCGTCTCCTTCAGACCAGTCGTCTCCTTCAGACCAGTCGTCTCCTTCAGACCAGTCGTCTCCTTCAGTCGTCTCCTTCAGACCAGTCGTCTCCTTCAGACCAGTCGTCTCCTTCAGACCAGTCGTCTCCTTCAGACCAGTCGTCTCCTTCAGACCAGTCGTCTCCTTCACTCTTTGTCGTCTCCTTCAGACCAGTCGTCTCCTTCAGACCAGTCGTCTCCTTCAGACCAGTCGTCTCCTTCAGACCAGTCGTCTCCTTCAGACCAGTCGTCTCCTTCACTCTTTGTCGTCTCCTTCAGACCAGTCGTCTCCTTCAGACCAGTCGTCTCCTTCAGACCAGTCGTCTCCTTCAGACCAGTCGTGTCCTTCAGACCAGTCGTCTCCTTCAGACCAGTCGTCTCCTTCAGACCAGTCGTCTCCTTCAGACCAGTCGTCTCCTTCAGACCAGTCCGTCTACTTCCTTTAATAGTGGTTTAAAAGTATATAAGGCTTATTTGATTGAGAAACGTTTAGGGTCTTTAGAAACATACTGACATTGTAAACACGCCGGCTTGCCTCAATGACTACCGCCCTGTAGCTCTCACCTCCATAGCCATGCAGTGCTTTGAGAAGCTAGTCAAGGGCTACATCTGTTCCTCCCTCCCCAACACATTGGACCCCCTGCAATTTGCATACCGCCCCAACAGGTCCACGGAGGACGCCATAGCCCATGTGCTGCACACAGCAGCATCACACCTGGACAAGAGGCAGGGGAACTATATGAGAATGCTATTTATTGACTCAGCATTCAATACCATATACTCGTAGTCAAGCTCAGAGACCTGGGCTTGAACTATGACCTCTGCCAGTGGGTCTTGGACTTCCTGACGGGAAGACCCCAGGTGGTGAGAGCAGGCAACTGCACCTCCTCATCCATCACTCTCAACACCGGTGCCCCCCAGGGCTGTGTTCTGAGCCCTCTCCTCTACTCGCTGTACACACATGACTGTGTGGCACAGCGGAACGGCAACACAATTATCAAGTTTGCTGATGACACAGTTGTGGTGGGCCTGATCTCTGCCAACGACGAGAGGGCCTACCTGGGAGAGGTAGAGAACATGGCGCTGTGGTGTCAGCAGAACAGTCTCTCCCTGAACGTCAGCAAAACGAAAGAGATGATTGTGGACTTTACATTTACATTTACATTTAGTCATTTAGCTGACAGTTTTATCCAAAGCGACTTACAAGTTCTGTACGACAAGTCATCAGGAAGGGCACAACTCTATCAGCTGAGCAACAATGTTCATCAAAGTGTTGAGTGCTACAGTGTAGGTTAGTTTATTAGGACAAGTGCATGACAGTAAGGTTAGTTAGGGTTAGATTTTTTATTTGTATTTATTATTATATATTTTTTCATTTCAGATAATGGTTGAAGAAGTGCGTCTTTAGTCAACGGCGAAATATTGGACGGTTTCGGCTGTCCTAACTGGGGTGGGCAGTTCATTCCACCATTGTGGGCAAGGACTGAGAAAAGGCGGCTTCTCCTTGATGACCCTCCTGGAGCTCGGATAGGAGTGGGTCTGAGACGGCCAGAAGATGCAGAGCGTAGGGGTCTTGAGGGTGTGTATATACCACTAGAGACCATTGACCGGAGGTAGGCGGGAGCGGTTCCATTTGCCGCACGGTATGCCAGGTCGAGCTTGAAGCGGATTCATGCAGCAATGGGGAGCCAGTGCAGGTCCCTAAGAAGTGGGGTGACATGGGCTGAATCTGCAGGTTCTGGTTGTCGCTGCGATGTCTTTAGGAGGTCGGGGCCAAGGACTACAGCCCCCTCAGCATCGACGGGGCACCGGTCGAAAGAGTGAACAGTTTTAAGTACCTCGGAGTCCACATATCCGAGGACTTGACATGGACCACACACATTGACAGTGTAGTGAAGAAGTAACGGCAACGCCTCTACTTCCTCAGGCGCCTAGGGAAGTTCAAAGTGAGTCAGAAGATCCTTAAGAACTTCTACTCATGCACAATAGAGAGCATCCTGACTGGTAACAACACCTCCTGGTTTGGGAATAGCACCGCACACGACCGCAGCAGACTATACAGAGAGTGGCATGTTCAGCCGAACGCACAATTGGAGGTGGGCTTCCCACTCAATTTACAACAAGCGTTGCAGGGCCAAGGCTAAGAGAATAGTCAAAGACTCTAGTCACCCAAACAACTGCCTCTTTGAACTGCTGCGGTCAGGCAAGCGCTACCGGAGTCTCATGGCCAGTACAGAGAGATTCAGAAAGAGCTTCTATCCCCAGGCCATCAGGATGCTCAATGACTCCATGTAACAACCCATCATCTACACTCATTGCACACACATCCACATGCACACACTCACTTTTAAACAAACATTCACCGTAACACTCACTTTAGACACTTTAACACTACATTATATTTATCTATTATAAAGAGATTTGCATTACATTCACACCTCATTTGAAATTGCACCATACCTCAACGTTTTGTACCTCATTTTCTGCATTGTATCTCACTATTTACTCATTTTTACTAGTATATTGCACTGTATATTGTATATATATTGTATATTCCTCTTTACTTACTTTTTATGTTACTTACTTTTTACTTACTTTCTTACTTACTTTTTTTTTTTTACTGCTGAAGCACACTCTCAGGGGCTCATACAGAACCAAGCATTTCACCGTAAAGTACCTGTATTTTATTGTGATATTTAATAAACAAACTTGAACTTGAAAACTATTTAGATACACAGATCAAATCAGAGGTATGTGGGATTAAAATATTAAAATATAATATAAGTTCAATATGGCTTTAGGATTTCTATGGATACAAAAACACACTGACTGCAACGCACGCACGCACACACACACACACACACACACACGCACACACGCACACACACACGCACACACGCACACACACACACACACATATATATATTGCAACGTATTTCCCCATTGCCCATTTCTAAATCGTCTAGTTTAAAACAAATAAAGCATGAACATTTGCATGCACAACCCCCGCCAATGTACAGTAAATTACCAAGTATGGTCTTGTCAATAATCCAATGTACAGTGTTGTTTGTACAGTTGTACAGTGTCCCCCACCCACCCCTCCTACCCACCCCCCCCCCCCCCCACCCACCCAACCACCTCCAATGTACAGTCCCCACCCACCCCTCCTACCCAACCCCCCCCCCCCCCCCCCCCCCCCACACTCCTACCCACCCCCCCACCCCCCCCAACCACCTCCAATGTACAGTCCCACCCCCACCTACCCAATCCAATGTACAGTTTCTACGCCTAATGTATATACTCTTTTCTTTCTGGACTCTTTTTGTATCACAAATACAGTACTGTAATTGCAAATCTGGTATGTCATAAATGTATAGATGTAGCAGTACTGTCTATCTGTATGTCATGTATGTCATATATGTTACGATGAATTGGAAATGGGGGACCCTGGTGTAAACAAGACGAAAGTCTTTCTCTGGTCTGCATCCCCTTAACAATTGTATGTATTGAGCTGTACTGCACTGTACCCATTCTGCAATCTGTTAATAAAGTTTTTCATTCATTCATTCATTCATGCTGTACCTTTCTGTGTGTATTCATCCACAATCTATAGCTCAACATGAAACTATTCGCAATTAATCGTAAAATAATTAGGCTTAAACAAAAATGTTAGTGATAGAAGGGAAAACATTTTTGAGCAAAAATGGAAAGCTTGCCAATGTTCATGAGGCAGAATTGTTACAATAGCCGATAATCCATTTTCCCAATGATAAATCCCTAAACGGGTGGACCTCGCAGGCGGTCCAAAGTGACGTCAGAATACACCTCCCTATGCACCCCCACCCCTCCCAATGTACTTACATTTTAATAAAAAAATATTACTTTTGAATGCAATTCACTTGATGATTATCTGATTATATAAGTACACATATCATATAATAAAAAGGTAAGTGTTTATACAGTTTAACTCATTGACCGCTGGGGATTAGATGGGTCCCGTTATAGCTATGCCACGCTTTAAAGATAGGAGTGCGTCACCTTGTTTGTAGAGCTTTATCTATATTCTATATCTATATTATAGCTATGGGGACAATACTATGGTCATTTGACAGTGACTCTCTTCCATCCAAGATGGAAAAAAGAGATAATTTTTCCATGCATACGTTCGCGCGCTATCTCGTGGTGAATATAAGTATAATTTGGTCTGGCGTAATTTCTGAAAGGCTTAGTTATAGCCTTATACATGTACGTGAATTCTACTATAAACGTTGGCGTTTCTTGCCTGGACACGCTACTATTCCCAAATCAAATGTATATAATAGGTATTATGTTTCATCATGAATGCATGAAAGAGGGGGGGGGGGGTCGTTTCTGATTATTTGATTGCCAGTAACGGCATTCGTATTGAACACAAAAACGCTGATCAGCTGGATCGGTATAAAAACATTGCACTATCAAGCTAGAATTGACGTCAGATAGTCCTTACCTGTGATCGGGAGTATTCCAAAAATTATATCATAATTGTTTGATCACCATCTGGTCCATCTGATGTCCATCTGGTCCACGACATAACCCACCACATCATATGGATCGGGAGCATTTGACGCGCTTCAATGCAATCGGGAGAACCGCTCGACTCGCCCGACCCAGAAAACTGCGCCAGGAGACATTTGAGTGTAACACAGGGTCTGGAACAGGTTTTACTGCACTCTCGATACTGCCACCTGGGAGGATCTGCCCGGTACTGCACCCTCTGGTCGCAGTATGCCTTCTAACGGCAACATACGGGTCCCTGACATTGAATAGAATATTATATATGAATATGGTTGGCGTTCAAAAGATGGCACCCAATAACGTATATATGAACGTTGTTGGCGGGGAATGAGTTAATGGAATCATGGAAAAAAAACTAACTTTTCTACGATATAATTTTTTTTTGGAAAGGATCTGTATGTGTGTTCCAGGTCAGTGGAGACTAGCTGTCCTTTATTACTGTGTTAATGATATTTTTCTGTGGAACGAAAAACATCAGTGAGAAAGAATGACATGTGTCCAACACCAGTCCTGATCTCAGAGGCCTTCCCCTGGAGAAGAAACAACCCCATGTGTCCCTCCCTCAGCTGCCCCGCTGAAACAGAGGTCACCTAAAGTCTCCAGTCCATCACCAATTGTGCCAATGGGGTAGGTGTGTTGGACCCAGGTGCAGTGCAGATAGACCAGTGGCAGGTGTTGATTCTCGAACAAAAGGTTGCATATTTATTGTTTTGCGATATCAAAAGGCAAACGCGCTGACAGCCGACAAAAGAAAAATGGGAGAAGAATACTCTTGTCTCCAAAAACAGGGAAAGTAAAGGGGAGAAAACACTGTCTCCAAAACACGTTATCTCATATCTTCATTGTAAAAACATGTATTTTATCATGAATATGATGAATAAATGCCTCGTAGAAAGCTTGAATTTCGGACTTCATTATATAAAAAGAAATGTAATCTCTCCCGTCCTCCCCAATTTTTTTTACTCACCACCAGCCACCACTGACACACACACAGTGGGGGATGTTTTAAAAATATAATTTTCGCTTCACCCAAAAAATTTGTCAGCAGCCGCCACTGGTATATAATGTTAGGCTGGTAAAGCTATGCCTCCTAAAGTGTGAAAACAGAAGTACAGGAAGTACCGGCTACAGGCTTTCCTGTTTCGACAAAACAATTATAGAAACGTGTGAAGTGCACAATATTTCCTCGTTTTAAGCCACTGCAACGGCTTTGCCTGACGAATTTACTACATGACCGGGACCGGGACGTTTGCCGACAGGATTCGGGAAAAGTTTGGTCAGGTCGGAGGCAGCTTCCAGGGGAAGTACATACACCGGAAATTCACACTTTCGATCGTAGTGCTTTACCAGTCTTTATCTCACGGAGGAGATACAACTGGGAACGAGGTTATATATATATGTACTCATTTTAAGGCCCCTTTTCGGGCGGGGGGCCCCCTTTTTATGCTTTTTGGGGGGTTTTGGTGATCAAATATTGAATATTTAACTATAATAATCAGTGCAGGAGCTCACTTATCCTTGAAAGACACTTTTATCACTGACTTAAAAGGCCCATACATCTCCATAAATGTTCAGGGGGGAGGGAATAAGTGCTTACCCTACAGACCCCAAGAAGTGCTGTATATTCTGTATTGTTTAATATAAATGCATTTTTTATTCCAATCCCGATTTGTATTTGAGATTCCCAAATCGCATCAGACTTGACTTCTTCGTGTCCCTCAATGAGTGTAATACCAGCATTCAACTGTATGCGCCACAGCGGTTTCTATCATCATCATCATCACCACCCACGCTATGCATAAAATATATAGGTCCGCGGAGAGGCACGCTGAGGAGGCCGTGCAAACTGCAATGGAATATGGGGCATCTCTCTCTCTTTACCTAATATTTTGATTCTATCCTGAATTTTTTTCAGTTGGAAGGGCAGTCTATGCGTAACGGTAAATAAAATAATTTTTCTTTTTTTTTAGTGGCACTTTTTTGATGAGGCTCAAAAAGGCAGGTGCTCAAGCACCCCTTGGCCTCTATGTGTGCACGTGCCTGTATGTACTACATTTACATTTACATTTAATAATTTAGCTGATGCTTTTATCCAATCTTTTTATAGTCCAGCAGCTCTGGGGGGGTTTATAAATGGCTGCTTTTTTTTATAGCGCTTTTATCCAAAGCGCTTTACAATTTGTTCCTCACATTTTACCCATTCACTCACACGTTCACACACCGACGGCGGAGGCGACCATGCAAGGTGCCAACCTGCTCATCGGGAGCAATTAGGGGGTTAAGTGTCTTTGCTCAAGGACACATCGACATGCTGCCCCGGGAGGAGCGGGAATCAAACCGGGAACCTCCGGATTGCCAGACGACTGCTCTACCTACCTCCCGAGCCACAGCCCTCTGTTGCCCGCTAGCTCAGAGAGACAGCCTGTTAGATCAGATGGTGGCCAGCAAGCAAGCAGCCTCTGGTGGTCTGGCAGTAAAAAAGCAAGACATCATCTGATCTCTGTGAAGGGAAATCAGAAGCACACCTTGCAGCACGGTGCTCAGGAAAAAGTCCCTCGTTAAAATGTCCTGTTTTCCGGACGTTCTCGTCTGGTTCCTCTGGTCCGTGGCCGAGACTGATTACACTGCAAAAAATGTCAGTGTTTTGCTAAAAATCGTTTTATTTCATTTCAAATGAGCGGGGGAGAAAAAAACGCCAGAGGCGTGACATAATTTATCTTTCAGTCCACAACAGAATTTGTTTCTTGAAAGTTCTGGGGGGAGAAAGTGACATCACAACATCCTGAATAGGCAGATCATTCCGTGTTTAAAAAAATAATGCGATAAAATCCTTTAATCCAGCAGAATTGCACTGGAACAAATAAACCTATCAATCCCATTGGCAGTCTGTTCATTTGTTTCAATGAAAACACGGCTTTACAATAGAAGACGAGAGCAAAATACTCATTGAGATTTCTTTTTGCAGTGTGTGATATCTGTACCTGGTCGACTTGACTCTTTCGGAAGCCATTAAAGTTCCACTAAACGCGCTAATTAGACGAGGGTGAGGTTTGTGTGATACCCAAGATTTACACGTGGATTCTGAACCCCAGTCACCGTGCTATATCCACTCAGCCATAGGGTTCCTCGGGGAGGCTCAAACAGGGCACAGCTACCAGTAAATCAGTCTCACTTCCACTGTGAGATGGTGTGTGTGTGTGTGTGTGTGTGTGTGTGTGCGTGTCAAGGAGTGAAAGTGTGTGAAACTCTACTTAAAAGCCTTGGGATCTCCTGTGTGAGTGAAGCTGTTCTGGATCATGCAGGATGAGGTTCTCCCTCCTCCCCCCCCCCCCCCCACTCGCCCCGCCTTACAGCACCCCCTCCCCTCCAGGATGCGTCCAGCTGCTGTAGTTTGATCTGCATCGCTCGCAGGAAACAAACAACATGGGACCCCGGTACTACATCCTGCAGTCAGAGAGGGAAACCATCGCCAAGTTCCAGAGGGATTTGCTTCGCAGCACCTTGTTCTGACGCTGTAGGTCAAGTCAAGTCAAGTCCGTTTTATTTATATAGCACATTTACAAATGACTAACTAACAGCCAAACCAAAGTGCTTTACAACAACATGATACAAACACATACAATGCAATATAAAATACACTAAAATTACAGAGAAAAGGTAAAGTACAGTACATATAAGAAAGCGAGGGCAAAGTGCAATATAAAAAGAGGCGGGAAAATTGGATAAAAAGTCCAGAGTGATGACAGCGGACGTCATGTGTGAATGCTAGGCTAGCTCTGGTCAAAGGCCGGGGAGAAGAGGTGTGTTTTGAGCAAGGATTTAAAAACCTCTAGGCTCTGGGCAGATCTTATGTGGGGGGGGGGGGCTGTTCTAGAGCCGAGGAGCAGCGGCAGCAAAGGCTCTATCTCCCCTAGTTTTAAGCCTGGTCCTAGGCACCTCCAGCAGCAGCTGGTCAGCAGACCTTAGGGCTCTGGACGGGGTGGGGTGATGCAGGAGCTCAGCTATAAGTACAGTGGAGCCAGCCCGTGTAGTGCTTTAAAAACAGTCAGTAAAAGTTTAAAATCATTACGGAAACGGACGGGGAGCCAGTGGAGAGGAGCCAGAGCCGGTGTGATGTGGTCACGTTTCCTGGTACCGGAAAGCAGACGGGCAGCCGCATTTTGTACCAGTTGCAGCCAGGCGACGGAGCGGCAACTGGTCAATGCAACGACATACAACGCATTGCAGTCATCCAGTAATCCAGTAAGTAACTCTTCTCGACGATGGATGAGCATGATGCTCCAACTCCAACAGCCTTTTTCAGGTTCCACCTTCCCACACCTGCCGCTATACCAGTCTAGCCAAGTTGAACGGCGAAGATGCCCTTTTGCTTCAGGTGCCTCAGTGAGCCCCAGGCTGTGATCGCCCGGCCCAGCCGCATTGCGCTCCTTGTGAAGAACTGGCGGCCCACCGCTCCACCTTCGTCCACCAGGAGGACACCATGTGTTCTCCATACGTTTCATCTGGACTCTTTGGATGAGGAGCATCATGCAGGCTGCCGCTGAGGCTAAGGGGATTCCACCACCTATCCCTCTGCCCATGCCCCAAGGCCAATGGTGTGGTTGGCACGTTTTACCATCAGGAACCTTCTTCTCGAGAGCTGGGTGGCGCAGTGGGCAAGGCGCTTGCCACTAACGCAGGTGATGCTGGTATCGAGCCCAGCTCTCACCGTTGCTTCCGGCTTGGCCGGCCGTCATACTAACACAATTGGCAAGTGTTAGAGGGTGGGAATTGTAAGCCGGTGGGTGGGGATTGGACGTTGTGGACAGCGACTCCTACAGGTCGGTTGGGTGACGCCTGCACGGCAGAGACAGGAAGTATCGGGGGCAGCGTGAGCCTCCCACGCGTTACTCCTCGCCACTGAGAGTTCGAGCTGTCTGGTGAAAAGATGCGATAGGCTGCATCCTCGTGTACCAGAGGGGACACGTGATGCAAGGCTTCTATCCTCACTACAGCCGACCAGTGGGAGGCATAGTCTAGCAACGTTCAAGACAGGGGAGGGGAGAATTGGAATTTCCGAAATTGGGATGGGAGAAAATGGGGAGAAAAAGTAAAAAATAAATAAAAAGGAACCTTCTTCTCGGCAGCCATTCCTGTGTCCCAAGTTCACGCCCATTGCTCCTTACATGAACAGGGCAGGACTGGACCCATCTGTCACCAAGGCTCGTGTCAGAGCCTACCAGGCTTTTATCCGGGACGAGGGCCATGTTCAACAGCAGGTTGCAGGCATCCCGTGACTCGGGGGCACATTGGTCTTTCTTTTTCTGCCTGGATGTTATTTGGCACCCGGAGGGGAAGCCTCAACTGAAACACCAACAGGGGGCTCCACCAAAGTCTTTTGCTTGTGCGGCTCAGAGGCCATGATCTACCGCTAACAGGTTTCTGGCGCCATTCTACATCTCCACCCTTTCTATCCAGCTCCCCCGTGGGTGATGCCGGTTCAAAACCAGTTCACTGCGGTAGGGACCGATCGTGTCTTACCACAACTAGAGGATTGCCCACTAACAAAATTATACACAGAATTATGTAAAAAGTGCCATCTGTTGTTGGCATTGTGTTGGTATGGCTCGACAGAACGCTGAGACTTTGGCTCCCCTTGAAATGTGTAGCCCCCCCACCCTCTGTTTTCAGGCGTGAATCAAACCACTGCACTGTCAAACCCTCTCTACTGCGATTCGGATGCTAGTATACGAACGAGTAATTTCCATCGTTCCTCCATGGGATGATGTGATGGAGGGCATCTACTCCACTTCACGTTTGGGAGTGGAAACACCTACGGTAGAAATGTAATAATGGATGATAATAATGATCATTTCTGATATTACATTTGAACGCCAATATCGGCCGATAATATCGGTATGTCGATAATATCGGACATCCCTAGTTATAACCTATTCTTCTAGGGGTCTTCAGGTTTTACTATCTTGCCATTTCGCCTATCTCTGTTTTTGGTCTTTTTAGTGCCAACAGGATGCCAACTGGATGCTTTTGCTTTGCCTATTAGTCGAATAAGTGAAACAACTTTTTTCAGTCGCCATCTATGTGGATATTTAGCATTTTATGGACTAACCTTTAACATATCCGCGATACAAAAGCCATAATATACACACCACTGGATTACATTTTTTTTTTTTTTACAATTACCAGAGTTTGAGCAAAAAAACTATGATACCCAGCATTTCTAGTTAGGCAGTTTCTTCTTTTCTCTTCTTGGCCATGTTCTAAAGAACATCAACTCACGCTAATTATTTAGTATAAAAAAGAAAATCCATCTTTAAAGATGACTTTCAGCCAAAGTTACACTGCAATTCATTTTCAGACAACTTTTTCAAAGAGCTTTCATTTGGTTGCCGGGAATTGACTGGAAGTAGGAGGAGAGGAGAGGAGAGGAGAGGAGAGGAGAGGAGAGGAGAGGAGAGGAGGGGCAAGGAGAGGAGGGGAGAGGAAAGGAAAGGAAAGGAAAGGAAAGGAAAGGAAAGGAAAGGAAAGGAAAGGAAATGAAAGGAAAGGAAAGGAAAAGAAAGGAAAGGAAAGGAAAGGAAAGGAAAGGAAAGGAAAGGAAAGGAAAGGAAAGGAAAGAATAGATTGAGAGGAAAGCAAGAGAGAGAAAGAGGGAGAGAGAGGGAGGGAGGGAGGGAGGGTGGGTGTGGAATAGGGCCCCTCTGGCCCCAGAGTTCTCATGCGGGGCTCTACCATGCTCCAGCATCAGTCCACCATGTGTGTGCCTGCCTGCCTGCCCCACCCTGCACAGCAACACACAGACATCAAAGGCCCAACACACACCCTCCTCTCTCTACTTTCTCCACGTGGACGTGAGATCATAGCAGACTTCCTGTTTAAAACCTCCAGGCTCCCCAGACAGCTGCTGCAGCATATAGGTGGACCAGGCTGGGACAAGTGCTGCTGGTGAAGATCCACTCTGGGACTGACTGTAAAGGTTAAAGGGATCGTTGAGATTCTTGGATAACTAGCCCTATTTGCTACTTACCCATGTTGTTTATTGCTTTCTCAGCACAGACCATGTCGTTCCCTCATACTAGCTCTAGCTATTTAGCCACAAACAAATTCAAAGTCAATTAGGGTCAAGCTCCTGCCTCTACAAGCTTACTAAAGTTAACTGACATTTTGTATGAGGAACAACCCTCTTTGCGCCGCCCCTGTGCCTCAAATAGATCCGCTATCAACTCTATCTTTAATCTTTCAAAATGTTCAGTTGCTATCGCTATTAGCTCTATCTTTAATCTTTCAAAATGTACAGTTGCTATTGCATGCACTCATCTGTGTTTCACTACACACATGAGTGCATGCTTACCAACTGTCCGTCTGCAACACTACTATCACCAACATCTAAGAAGGGAGATCCCCCCTTGAATGGCCCTTCTAAGGTTTCTCTCCTCCACACTGCCTGTGGAGCTTTTTTCCCTATTGTTAGGTTTTAGTGAGTTTTTCCTTACCTTCGCGTGGGGTATGTCTGGGAGTGTTGCATTCTTTCTTTTATTTGCATTCATCTAAAAATGTTTGGACCTTATGGTGTTCTTGTTCTGTTCTTGACTTATTGTTATGTTTTCTTCTTGACTTGTTTAAAGAAGACCTGTACGGCCCATGGGGACATTAACGTGTGTTGTCGGGCCCTATAAATAAATTTGATTTGATTTGATTCATGGATTGTGCTGAGAAAGTACATCATCACCTTAATCAATCAATCAATCAATCAGATTTATTTATATAGCACATTTAACATGACACATGTCAACCAAAGTGCTGTACAGAGGGTAGATACACATAGATGCATCTAGACAACATATAGACCACAATCACATCTCTGTTTTACAGGAGGGCACACACAGACAAACACACAGGAAAACAGGGCATGAGTCAGTGAACATCGGGAAAGGCTAGTATACGAACAATAAACACTATGCAACAACCATCAAATGCACTCACAGCACACACATCCACACGCGCACACTCACTTTAAACAAACAACACACTGCAGCACCCACTCCACACACTTTAGATCACCTAAACACACTTTATATTTATTGGTAAAGGATTTGCACTACAACTCGTACGCCTTACTGTAAATTGTACCTAAATTGTACCTCATCCCATTTCTGCTTTGCACTATATAGTATTGTATATTAGTACACTGCATAGTATATTGTATATTGTATGGTAACTCAGTTACTTCTATTCTGCATCGAACATTGTACATATGTCTATACTGAACACTGTGACTTCTATTTTTATTTCTATTACATGCTATACTATTTTATTTCATACTTATCTTGTCTAGCACAGTCTCTGGAGCGTAACAGTAAGAAGCATTTTGTAGAAAAATATTCTGTACTTCTGTATGACAACTATTAAAGAAACTTTTTTAAGCCTAGATTTGAAGGCATCTATCGAGGGGGCAAGGAGCCTAATGG
>NC_140183.1:3547461-3645792 GCF_963971535.1 Notolepis coatsorum | reverse complement strand
CTGCCAGATCGTAACTTTGTGTTTACCAGTCAGTCTTTTAGTTTGTATAGCGCTCGTCCGTATATTATTCCCTTACCCCGGTAACCATGTTTACTCCCCGTCTTGTCCTCCCTTCCTCCTGTTCTCGTGCCCTGGATTCCATGTGTGACCTCTGCCTGCCTGACTATAGTACTGAAGGATATCTGGCTTGTTTTAGTCGATTAGGACAGAATAGGTACTACAGTATATAACTATATTGCCGTAACACCTTTTTGATTCTGGCAAAGTGGTGTTTAGTCCTTTTATAACAAATCATTGTTAGATACAGGGACATTTCACGTGTTGACAGCAAAGCGTGTGAGGGGAGCAGAGAGGGCCACATGCCTTAATAGATAAAACTAGGTTCTAGTGCAAGGCCGAATGTACAGAGAGCAGCCGGTCACTAGGTGACCAGAGATAGTTGCCAGGTGACGGGGCTGGCGGCGTCACAACTTTTGCTTTTCTTTGGGTGAAAGTGGAGAGAGAGAGAGAGAGAGAGAGAGAGAGAGAGAGAGAGAGAGAGAGAGAGACATGAGAGAGCGACTCCTAAGCTATACGCTTTTCCGAGACGGATCAGTTGAGTTTGGAGAGCGAGACTGACCACACCAGGCCTCCTCCTCCCCCTCCTGGTCGGGAGGGGTAAGGGAAGCCACGAGGAGGTTGAGCTAGCGAGCTAGGCCGCAACAACCAAGAGAGATATAATATTAATATTAGGGATGCTCGATATTGGCTTTTTTACCGATACCGATATATACCGATATTGTCCAACTCTTAATTTCCGATACCGATATCAACCGATTCCGATATATATGCAGGGTTTCCCCCCCCCCCCCCCCCCAAAAATGGAATAATCTTGTTGTGGAATTAACACAACATTATGCATACTTTTGACAATAAATAAAATCAGAATTTTTGTTCTTACTTGCTTGCCTGGGTAAATAAAGGTTATAGAAATGTAAAAAAATGTATAAAAAATTTAAACCGATACAGATATTTTCCGATATCACATTTTAATGCCGATATCGGCCGATAATATCGGTAGGCCGATAATATTGGACATCCCTAATTAATATATTATTAATTTAGTTTCTTAACCTTTTAAAGACTTTCAACTTGTTTCATTCTGTATGAGACCTTTTTTTATGCAAATAAACATCATTCTGATATGACGACAACAACTCCACTTACATTGTTTTCCAGATGCAACAGGGGATAGAGACAGTGTGTTTTAGCCCGTCTGCGGATGGGAGGACGGAATTGCCCCCATGAACTAAATCAACACAACGCAGACACATCACGGGAGAGGAGATGGCGGCTGATCCGACTGTAATCTAACACTACTCTTCTCCTCGCCTACTCCCTGGACTGTCTAAGAACCTGGTTCCCTCTACGACCCCCCCCCCCCCCCTGTTTGTCTGATTACCCTGCACCACGTAAGCCATGAACTGTATGAGTACCTCCTTCATTGATGATCTACACCTGCCTGTATACTCGACCATTCTTATAAATGAACTCACCCGTTATTTGGGTTAGTTTAAGACCTGTCTGCATTGTCTGTGTTCTGCATTTTGGATTCAGTACGTCCAGCCCTGACAATCGCCACCCCCACCAAACCACACCTCCTAGCCCTACCCCCACTAAACCACTTTCCTACCACCCCCACTAAACCACACCTCCTACCACCCCCACCAAACCACACCTCCTACCACCCCACTAAACCACACCTCCTACCACCCCCACTAAACCACACCTCCTACCACCCCCACTAAACCACACCTCCTACCACCCCCACTAAACCACACCTCCTACCACCCCCACTAAACCACACCTCCTACCACCCCCACTAAACCACACCTCCTACCACCCCCACTAAACCACACCTCCTACCACCCCCACTAAACCACACCTCCTACCACCCCCACTAAACCACACCTCCTACCACCCCCACTAAACCACACCTCCTACCACCCCCACTAAACCACACCTCCTACCACCCCCACCAAACCACACCTCCTACCACCACCCCCACCAAACCACAACTCCTACCCCACTAAACCACACCTCCTACCACCACCCCCACCAAACCTCCTAGCCCTACCCCCACCAAACCACACCTCCTACCATCAAATCCTACCATACCACACCTCCTATTACCAAACCCCACCCCACCAATGCAGGGACGTGCACAGGACTATTTTTGGGGCCCTTTTTGGGCGGGGCGGGGCCTTTTTATGCTTTTTGGTTTTTTTTGGTGATCAAATATTGAATATTGAACTATAATAATCAGTGCAGGAGCTCACTTATCCTTGAAAGACACTTTTATCACTGACTTAAAAGCCCATACATCTCCATAAATGTTCAGGGCAGAGGGAATAAGTGCTTACCCTACAGACCCCAAGTCTGTTAGGACAGCAGACTCGGTTGGCACTGCTCAAAACGTACCCTTTTAAAATAGCTTTTAAATGAATTATTATCTTTATTTCATTGTCTTATTTTTCTTTATTTCTATACATTTTACTTAACTATTTTATTATAATTTGTATCATTGTTTTATGTAGTTTTTTTATCATTTTATTTGTGCTTTTTTAATGTCAACATATTATTTAAATTATTCAAATGGTACTCAAACATGTTCCGTTGTGATGTCACAGTATGATGTCATAATCAAACATTCTAGAACATGTGTGATGTCACAGTATGATGTCATAATCAAACACTCTAGAACATTTGTGATGTCACAGTATGATGTCATAATGAAACACTCTAGAACATTTGTGATGTCACAGTATGATGTCATAATCAAACATTCTAGAACATTTGTGATGTCACAGTATGATGTCATAATAGAACATTCTAGAACATTTGTGATGTCACATTATGATGTCATAATCAAACATTCTAGAACATGTGTGATGTCACAGTATGATGTCATAATCAAACACTCTAGAACATTTGTGATGTCACAGTATGTCATAATGAAACACTCTAGAACATTTGTGATGTCACAGTATGATGTCATAATCAAACATTCTAGAACATTTGTGATGTCACAGTATGATGTCATAATAGACATTCTAGAACATTTGTGTACAGTATATTTTCAACAATTCTCTCAGAAGATCTCAGA
Organism: Notolepis coatsorum; assembly: GCF_963971535.1. Taxonomy (NCBI): domain Eukaryota; kingdom Metazoa; phylum Chordata; class Actinopteri; order Aulopiformes; family Paralepididae; genus Notolepis; species Notolepis coatsorum. The sequence goes on along the minus strand of NC_140183.1, from coordinate 3,642,647 downwards.
TTTCAGAAGACCAAGTGAAGATATCACTTGTTGTTTCCGGCTACTTGTCTGTTAGCTTGATATATTCTGTAGATACAATTTAAAATCACCACATGGAAAAGGAAACAATGTCCTGTACAATCCTTAATGAACTGCGTCTGGAGGGAAGGTTCTGTGATGTGGTTATTAAAGTCAACAGCACTGAGTTTAACGCCCACAAGAACATTCTGTGTGGCTGCAGCACCTATTTCAGGTACGTTTATCTTGGTTCAGGTTAGCTTGGTTCAGGTTAGCTTGGTTAGTAAACAGATACCATACTGTACTTTGACTGTAAACAGATACTATACTGTACTTGTACTGTAAACAGATACTATACTGTACTTCTACTGTAAACAGATACTATACTGTCCATCTACTGTAAAAATATACTATACTGTACTTCTACTGTAAAACGATACTATACTGTACTTATACTGTAAACAGATAATATGCTGTACTTCTACTGTAAACAGATACTATACTGTCCATCTACTGTAAAAATATACTATACTGTACTTATAATGTAAAAAGATACTATACTGTACTTCTACTGTAAACAGATACTGTACTTCTACTGTAAACCGATACTGTACTGTACTTCTACTGTAAACAGATACTATACTGTACTTCTACTGTAAACATATACTATACTGTACTTCTACTGTAAAAATATACTATACTGCACTTCTACTGTAAACAGATACTATACTGTACTTCTACTGTAAACAGATACTATACTGTACTTCTACTGTAAACAGATACTATACTGTACTTCTACTGTAAAAAGATACTATACTTCTACTGTGCTAAGACCGTATACGTCTACAGTGAAAATATATTACTACTAGGGCTGTCCCCGACTAAGGATTTGGATAGTCGACTATGATTGGCCAAAATTTGCCGTTAGTCGACTACTAGTCGACTATATAAAAAAAAAAAAAATATATATATATATATATTTGTATCATTCCATTTGGGCTGTGGGTTGTGCTTAATGTCTGAAGGAGTCGACTGAAGGCTTCTTGTCCTCTGCAAAAGCATGCAATTGGTCCACTGATGGATACATCTTGATATTTGTCTAGTCTAGTGTGTTCATTAGATGGGTGAAATCCTCTTTCAGTGCCTCTGTGCCTGTTTTCTTAGGCAGTTGGCCTCTGGTATGCGTGCCATTAGTGTTAGCCACGCTTCTAAGAGGTTGGCAGTCGACTATGGCTCCTTTCGACCGATTAGTCGACTATTCGACTAATAGGGGTCAGCCCTAATTACTACACAGGACAGAATGTTGCTTACTGTTTACTCATCAGATATCTCTATACTCTTCGTCCCACAGAGCCCTCTTCACTCGCTGGAGCGACTCAGAGAAAGCAGTCTACACTATCCCTGGGGTGTCCCCGGGTATGATGCAGCTCATCATAGAGTATGCCTACACACACTTTGTGCCGGTGACAGCAGAGAACGTGAAAGAGCTTCTGGTGGCTGCAGACCAGTTTCTCGTCACTGGCATAGTAGGAGCGTGCTCTGACTTCCTAGAAGGCCAGCTGTCTCTGGAAAACTGTGTCGGCATCTGGAGGTTTGCGGACATCTACTGCTGCCCTGACCTGAGGCGCAAAGCCCATCTCTTCATCGTGTGCCACTTTGAGGAGATGTTGCATGTCTCACAGGAGTTTGTGGAGCTGTCCCTGCAGCAACTGGTGGACATCATCGAGAGGGATGATCTGAACGTGAAGAGCGAGGAGACGGTGTTCGAGGCCGTCCTTCGTTGGATCGACCACTCCCATGAGGAGCGTAAAACACACATCCCTTTCCTGCTGCCCAAGGTAACTAATTGTATTACGGATACACAAACATGGTTGCTAGTGCCTGAGCCACATTTATTTTTAATTTAATTTTTATTATTTTATTTTTTCTTGTTTGTCTGTCTCTTGTCAAGGTCATTATGATGCATGTTACTGTTATTATTGTTGTTGTCGCTGTTGTCATTATTATTATTATTATTATTATTATTATTATTATTATTATTATTATTATTATTATTATTATTATTATTATTATTATTATTATTATTGTACTGTTATGTTCTGTTTTATGTATGAAAAGAAAAGAAAAACATTTATAAAAAAAAATAAACCGAATTGTATTACTGTGCATTACATTAAAACAACACTAGGTTCCCTAGTACAGTGGTTCTCAAACATTTGGGTCCAAACTGTTCCCTAGCAACAGAAACCGTCTACAACCGATGTCTAAGTTGTACCTGCTGTCTGCTTGTCTCTTCCCAGGTTCGCATGGGCTTGATGAGGCCTGACTACTTCAGGAGCAACGTCCAGAACAACCCTGTGGTGAGGGACAGCCACGACTGCAGGCCCCTCATCCTCAGCGTCCTGAACCCCTCTGGCTCCGACAGGCTCCCAAACCCCCTGACGCGCCCACGCCTGCCCCAGGAGGTCCTATTGGCCATTGGCGGCTGTAGTCGCGGCAGCATGACCAATGACATGGAGGCTTACGATATCCGAGCCGGTGGATGGATGGACGTGAGCGTTGAGGGGGAGAGTCCCCGGGCCTGGCACGCCACCGCTTATCTCCACGGTCTGGTCTACTGCGTCGGCGGCGGCGGCGGCCAGGACAGCTATGAGTTTCTCAGCAGTGTGAGCAGGTTCAACCCCGTCACTCGCAGCTGGCTGCAGGCGGCTCCCATGCACTCACGCCGCTGTGGGCTCAGCGTGGTCGTGTTGGGCGGCTGTATCTACGCCATGGGAGGGGAGGACGGACACGTGGACCTGAACACCGCCGAGCGCTATGAGCCTGAAACCAACCAGTGGACAGTGATCTCACCCATGCTGGAGCACAGGAGCGGCGCCGGGGCAGCAGCCCTCCAGGGCAAGGTGGGTGGAACTGAGGGACACAGGGTGCTAGATGAACACAAGGAACGTTAGATCAGAAATCATAAATGTCTTTATTGCCAAGTAAGCTTGCACATACAAAAGATGTGTCTGGGTCCTTTGGTGCATCAACATTAACAGACAATTAAAGTAGAATGAAATCAAATGGAATATATAAACTAAATTAGAATATTCTTTCTTATTACAGGTTTACATCTGTGGTGGCTTCAACGGGGCAGAGCGTCTGTTCACAGCTGAGTGCTACAGCCCAGACACCGACCAGTGGACTCTGATTGCCCCCATGAGCAGCAGGCGTAGCGGAGTGGGAGTCGCTGCATACGGAGGACATGTCTATGCGGTAGGTGCACACGGAGACAAATGCTTTATACTAGATATTTCTATAGATATGTATCATTTGACTTTCAATGCTTCTGTGATGCCCTCATTTCCCTAAGTGGATTAATACAGTGTCTGCCTGCCTGCCTGCCTGCCTGCCTGCCTGCCTGCCTGAGCCACACACTAAAACATTCCTCTCATGTGTCCTGTCCTCAGGTGGGAGGGTTTGACGGTGTAAACTACCTGCGTAGCGCGGAGGCCTACAGCCCCTTGACTGACTCCTGGAGCGCCCTGCCCGACATGCTCACCCGCCGCACCCACTTTGGCATTGCGGTGCTGGACGACCTGCTCTTCGTGGTCGGAGGCCTCATTCACCACCTCCCCATCTCCAACGTGGAGCGCTACGACCAGAGCAGCGACAGGTGGACTGTAGCCGAGGACATGAAGACCCAGCGCTATGGCCTAAGCTGCTGCGTAATGCATGGCCTGCCATTTAACATGAGCCAGTACGCTGCTCCCCGTGGAGGAGGAGGAGGAGGAGGAAGAGGAGGAGGAGGAGGAGGAGGAGGAGGAGGAGGAGAAAGGAGGAGGAAGAGGAAGAGGGATTAGGAGGAGGAGGAGGAGGAGGATGAGGAGGAGGAGAAGGAGGAAGAGGAGGATGATTAGGATTAGGAGGAGGATTAGGAGGAGGAAGAGGAGGAGGAGGAGGAGGAGGAAGAGGATTATGAGGAGGAGAAGGAGGAGGAGGAGGATTAGGAGGAGGAGGATTAGGAGGAGGAGGAGGAGCAGGAGGTGGAGGAGGATGAGGAGGAGGAGGATGAGGAGGAGGAGCAGGAGGAGGAGGATTAGGAGGAGGATTAGGAGGAGAAGGAGGAGGATGAGGAGGAGGATGAGGAGGAGGAGGATTAGGAGGAGGATGAGGAGGAGGAGGATGAGGAGGAGGAGGAGGAGGAGCAGGAGGAGGAGGAGCAGGATGAGGATGAGGAGGAGGAGCAGGATTAGGAGGAGGAGGAGGAGGAGGAGGAGGAGGAAGATGAGGAAAAGTAGGAGGAGGAGGAGGAGGATTAGGAGGAGGAGGAAGATGAGGAGGAGGAAGATGAGGAAGAGTAGGAGGAGGCGGAGGAGGAAGAGGAGGAAGAGGAGGAGGAGGAGGAAGATGAGGAAGAGTAGGAGGAGAAGGAGGAGGAAGATGAGGAGGAGGAGGAGGAGGAGGAGGAGGAAGAGGAGGAGGAGGCAGCAGGGGATCCATCTAAGAACCTTAAACATTTATTAGACCAAAAGAAATCCTAAGAAATTAATAAATTACTATCAGCCAAAGGTGGTGCATTTCTTTCTTCTAGTAATTCAGACAATATCGGTTTTTAGTTTGTGTAATGTAATGTAATATCTGTTTTTAGTTTGTGTAATGTAATGTAATATCTGTTTTTAGTTTGTGTAATGTAATGTAATATCTGTTTTTAGTTTGTGTAATGTAATGTAATATCTGTTTTTAGTTTGTCTAATGCACATAATATGGGAACTTTTATCCATATGGTTGAGCCTGTTAGGAATTGCACCCCCAACCAAAGCAGATCACTCTCTCTATATGGAGGTAAAAAAGAAAATATGGTAAAAATAATTGGCATAAAAAGGGCACTTTTTTATGAGGCACAAAAGGGCAGGTGCTTGTGCACCCGTTGGGCTCTATGTGTGCACGTGCCTGCTCGCTGTGCCCTTGAGCAAGGCACCTCAGCTTTAACCGCTCCAGTGTTAGCTGCTCAGGGGCCAGTAGTAGAGTGCCTGACCATAGTGTCTTTATACCTGTATCACTGGACATATAAATGCATATTAAATCAAATCAAATTGATTTGTGAAGCCCGAAATCACAAGTTAATGTCCCCATGGGCCGGACAAGTCTTCTTTAAACTATTCAAGAAGAAACATCCCAATAAATCAAGAACAAAAAACCCACCATGAAATCCAAAATAAATGTAAAGTAATAAATGCAACACTCCCAGACATACCCCAGCAAAGGTAAGGAAAAACCTAGCAATAGGAAAAAAGCACCACAGGCGATGTGGAGGAGAGAAACCTTAGAAGGGCCGTTCAAAGGGGGATCCCCCTTCTTGGATGTCGGTGATAATAGTGTTGCTATGGATGGGTGGAGAATAAAACAGGCGAATAGTTGGTATGTATGTACATGTACGTGTAATAAAACACAAATATGTGCATGCAATAGCAACTGGGGTACATACGAAAATGTTTTAAACATTTAAATATATTACAACTCTGTACATACATGTGATTAGCATTATACTCAGTAGAACAAATGTATATATCTTATACCCAGCTTAATCACTATATTAATATTACTATTGCACTTTACTGTTACATTTGCACTCGTGTTGGATGCCCCACTTATTTTCATTGTAATGTACTTATGCTGTATGATGACAATACATTTCAATGTAATCTAATCTAACTGGTACTATGATCTGAATGATGGTCCTATAGGTCAGTGATTTGATGCTCTTTTGGTGTTTTGGCGATGGTGGCGTAAGAGAGTGCTGTCTTAACGTAAGAGAGTGCCGTCTTAACAGGTCGTGGGAAATCTATATAGGCATTGGATTGGGTGGAGACCTGTGTATGGCGACATGTTACCCAAACACACCTCTTCAATAAATATCTGAGATGCAAATAAATAAATAACCTTAATAAATATAATATTTATATTGTAGTGGGTTCTATAGAGACATAATTCCCCATGGTATTGTTTTGATGTGTTGATGGGGCACTGTCACTTTAAGGAGGTTGGTTTTGGGGTTGGGCTGAGAGGAGACGCCCTGTGTGGGGTTTCATTGATAATGTTTGATTACTACGAGCTGTCAGAAGGTAGCCCGGCATAGTTCTGACAGCTGTCACTTGTGCTACTGCGAAATAAATGACACACGGCTTTGTGTTGTCAACTGATCGAAATTGTGCGTTTCTCTATTCCGACGATTTCTACAATAATATAATATATAAATAACTGACTTTTACTAGTACCTTACTACTATTTACTATGTTACTATCCGTATACTACTACCTACCATGCTAATATGTCTATTATACTATGCAAGTTCAACACTATTTGACGAACAATGCCACTGACCATAAGCTGCCAGAGATGCACATCTCCTGCTGACCAGAAAACCACACACTTTTCTGATAGTGGGGTGCCTGGACACTCATGTCATTTAAAATGTATGCGAAAGTTTCGTTTTCACTTCTAATTTGAAGATAAGGATCTATAGAACAATTTGGGCTTGAGTGTCAAGAAACCAGTTGAATTTAATAAAAATGTATCCAAAATGGCCACAATCGAAATCATGAACGTCTTAATGTTCACACAATTGCTGTGTAATATAATTTTGTATTGCTATTTTAAGTTAATACTGTGTGAGGAAGCAATTTCTGTATTTATTTCGAATTACGCTTCATAACTTTTATTCTATTGATCCTAGAATGGTGATGTTGGTGCCTGTACCTAGGTTTTCATGAATGAGTAATTGAATACAAATAAAATAAACATGATTGGAGCATATCTTATATGATATTTTACACAATGAGACAATAAATATGTGGAGAACTAGAGTTAGATATGAGAACTGTAAACAACAGTTGATTGTGAAGAACAAACGATGATTGTGAAGAACGTCCTCATCACAAGAAAGGATCTGCATCTCAGCACCAATGTCTACGCCATGCCAAAGACCTGATGGAGGTGTTGCTGAGCAATGGAAATCCCTTTGAGGAGGGCAGTAAAGACCTGGTTACATTAGACAATAAGGTGTGTGAGTCTGCGGCTGCTGTCCTATCTGTCCATCAACTCGAGTACAACAATTTCAGGAAGAGTGCTTGAATCAAATGACAGACTTCTGACAGCACCGATCAAGCGAAATAACTTACTGTTGTTCCATGAGAAAAAAACACAGAAGAAGACAGCAAATAAGCTGAGAATGCAGCACTTCAAACATCATGCAGAGCTCTATGGAAAAGCTTTTATTGTGCTAGACACAATACACGTCAAGTAGAGATATTTCTGTTGACGAGGAGTTAGTTGCGCCAGGTGTAACAAGACATTTTCTCATTCCTGTCAAATAAGTTGTTAATAGATGGACAGTTCCCAGATGACAAGGATGTCTACATCACTGCAGGTGATCAAGTCCACCATGTTGGAAACAGTCCACGAATGGATCAATGCAACCATGAGGAAGCTGACACTCGTGTCCTATAATACATCTCCTCCACGCCCTCCAAACATCATCACTTGGGAGAGTGCATACTGGAGATACAGATGTTTGTCGTAATCCTTCTGACTAATTTCCATCACATCAAGCCACTAACAGATACACACCCACTCAGGGACGTGCACAGGACTTTAGAGGGGCAGGTGCTCAAAGGTTGAAAAGGGCACTATACCTGTGTGTGTTTTAACCGAGCGCGCGTAGCGCACAAGCCCGATTTTTAAGGGCCCTTTTCGGGCGGGGGCCCCCTTTTTATGCTTTTTGGGGGGTTTTGGTGATCAAATATTGAATATTGAACTATAATAATCAGTGCAGGAGCTCACTTATCCTTGAAAGACACTTTTATCACTGACTTAAAAGGCCCATACATCTCCATAAATGTTCAGGGGGGAGGGAATAAGTGCTTACCCTACAGACTCCAAGAAGTGCTGTATATTCTGTATTGTTTCATATAAATGCATTTTTTATTCCAATCCCGATTTGTATTTGAGATTCCCAAATCCCATTGGACTTGACTTCTTCGTGTCCCTCAGTGAGTGTAATACCAGCATTCAACTGTATGCGCCACAGCGGTTTCTATCATCATCATCATCATCACCACCCACACTATGCATAAAATATATAGGTCTGCGGAGAGGCACGCTGAGGAGGCCGTGCAAACTGCAATGGAATATGGGGCATCTCTCTCTCTTTACCTAATATTTTTATTCGAATTCGAATTTTTTTTATTTTATTTTTTTCAAAACAGGCACTTTTTTTATGAGGCTCAAAAAGGCAGGTGCTCAAGCACCCCTTGGGCTCTATGTGTGCACGTGCCTGCCTTCTACCACCACCACCCGCACCAAACCTCACCTCCACCAAACCACACCTCCTACCACCAAACCCCACCAAACCACACCTCCTACCACCACCACCCCCCCCAACTCAGCAAAACCGTCACCCCACCCCCACCCCTGTGGCCCTCTCGGAGGATCATGTTCTATATGACTCTGGAATGAGAGCTGTGTCTGTCCGATCACTTAGCAACACATTTTCCACCAGTCTGGAATGTCTTCTGCACATTTTCTGATTCCTCAAAAAGATGGAAAATAACAGAGGCGGAGCAGGAACTCAAGTCAGCACGGTGTTCACACCAGATTATTCATCATATTCATTACCACCAGAATGGGTTTCTTTCATTGCCGACGCATGTTTTTCTCATAGAAGTACCACCAGACCAGCTCCCATTCATCATGACCATATCAAGAGTTCTACACCTACAGTATGTAAACCCAGGCTGGGAGATATCTAACACAATAACACCTCAAAGATCACACGAGGTAGAATTGAGTTTTTTAGGATTTGATCATATAACCTATGTACACTGCGTTATTCATAGTGCCGTTCCTGGAATTACCATAGCAAAAACAATGATAGTTTCAGATGATTCTCATCTGAAAGAGTTATTAGTTACAGTTCCATCAATTGGACTCCTTCCCACTTCAGTTATTTGGATAAGAGACGCGAATTCCCAGACATTCCAGTTACAGGCTGTACACCGTTATCATCTAAACCTGTTACAAGCTAGCCTTTATCGGGGCGTCTAGGTGGCGCAGTGGGCAAGGCGCTCACCACCAACGCAGGAGATGCTGGGTTCGAGCCCAGCTCTCGGCGTTGCTACCAGCTTGGCTGGTCGTTCATACTAATACAATTGGCAGTATTAGGGGGTGGGAAGCTGGTGGGTGGGGATCGGACGTTGTGGACAGCGACTCCTACAGGTCGGTTGGTGCGTCTGCGCAGTGGAATCAGGAAGCAACGAGGGCGGCGTGTCCCTCCCACGCAGACCCTCGCCGCTGAGAGATCGTGCTGTTCAGGTGAAAAGATGCGACGGCTGCCTCCTCGAGTACCGGAGGGGACACGTGATGCAAGGCTTCGTCCACATTGCAGCCGGCTAGTGGGAGGCATGGCCTAACAGCGTTCGAGACAGGGGAGGGAAGAATTGGGGAAGGGAGAAAAATAGAAAATGGGGAGAAAAAGTAGATGAAAAAAAAAAGCTACCTAACCATTATCATCTCAACCTGTGACAACCTAGTCTTTATCATCTCAACCTGTGACAACCTAGTCTTTATCATCTCAACCTGTGACAACCTAGTCCTTATGACCTCACCTCAAGTCAAGTAACATTTGTACACTGGCTTTTATAGTTGAATCAGTTAAATATGAGTGATGTCAACTTGATATTTAATACTCACTCTCTCCAATTGGTTGATTGAACTAAAATAAATCCCCACGCAAAAAAGGCTGGTTGAAAATACAAGTTTAGCTAACTTGTGATTTCTTACAGCGTGTATAAATGCAGGTTCTAAACTCACACACTGCCTGGCTGCTGTTGAACGCATGTTTACCCTGAACTCCTGACACATCAACCTCTCCTCGGAAACACACCCAAATAAAAAATCTTGTGAGATTCTTCTGGGTTGCTATGGCAGAGAGCGAGTTGCTATGGCAGCAAACACAACTGTATTTGCGTTGAGAATATTTGGCAGCGCGCTGTAACTCACACAAGTGTTGCAAATCATCATTTCACTTTTACACATAAATCATTACGTAACCCGGGGACATACATGTGTTAAAACATATGTTCTACTTAACGCCACTTCAAGGCATTTCTTCTTGGAAATGTAAATACAATAAAAAAAACAAATGGATCACTGCACGTCTTGAGAGAGAAATTCACACTGCACTGCATAAGCCGAGAGAGCAACTGTAATAAAATGCCGATAATGAGCTACGATCACACAAATCCTGCCGCGCCACAGCTGGGCCCGACCTTTTCACTAACGAGACCCCTGAACCTTCAACCTTGGCACTTTTCCACCGTGAGTTATCGTTGCCGAGCCTGCCCCGGCGCAGCTGAGCGACCTCGGAGGAGGTCTCGGAGGACCACATTATGTCACGGCTGTGTTGATAACTTAGATTTATGACCCCTCACCTTCAAGCCCAGCGACCTCCACTATAGTTAACTAAACTCCCCGACAGCCCGCACCCTGGCAGGCAGAGAGAGAGAGAGAGATTTACAACGCCGCACCACATCTCCTCCGCACAGTAACCCGCCTGTTCGTTCTCCCTCCTCCTGACTAGGGGTCACTTCCTGTGCTCTGCCCACTGGAGCAAAGACAGTGGACCCCAGCGAAGATAGTAGACCTCATTATAAAAGGCTGGTGGTAACGTCCGACGACTCTCTGTCAAGTGGGCGTTCACTTTTGCTGTCACATTAGGTACTGATCTAGACTCGGGAACCACTAGTAGCATGTCTATATCTGTACATTATCCCTTACCTACTCTCTTAGTAGTTATACTGCTGGCCAGTATGATTTACTACCATAGTGTCTTTATACCTGTATCATTGAACCTATTAATACTAGGGATGTTCGATATTGGCTTTTTTTACCGATACCGATATACTGATATTGTCCAACTCTTAATTTCCGATACCGATATCAACCGATACCGATATATGCAGCCCCCCCCCCCCCCCCCCCCACATATCTCTTGTTGTGGAATTAACACAACATTATGCATACTTTTGACAATAAATAAAATCAGAATTAGTTCTTACTTGCTTGCCTGGGTAAATAAAGGTTAAGTAAATGTAAATGTAAATGAAAACCGATACCGATAATTTCCGATATCACATTTTAATGCCAATATCGGCCGATAATATCGGTAGGCCGATAATATCGGACATCCCTAATTAATACTACAACTCTGTACATACATCCTATTAGCATTATTACTCAATAATAATATACCCAGTTTAATCACCTGTACTTTGTATATTACTATTGCACTTTACTGGATGCCAAACCTATTTTCATTGTACTGTACTTGTGCTGTATAATAATGACCATACATTTGAATTAGTGCTGTCAGGCGATTACATTTTCTTATCTAATTAATTACAGGATTTGTAATTAATTAATCTAATTAATCGCATTTTAATCGCATAACCATTTTATGCCTGATATTCTATATTCTATAATCATATTTCAAATGGAATGTGTCCGGATGACAGAATTCAGTACTGTATCTACAAAACCTTCTGTTTAATCATCTGCCATTTATTCATTTGCTTAGATTTTTCAGGTCTGGTCAATTTTAGCATGGTGTTATTCACAGTCAAAGATAAACAAACATTTATTGATATTCTCATTTGGTTCATTACAATTTACTCAAGCCTAGTAACAGACACAGTATTTCTGACACTGGGAACACATTCCCTGAGATCCATAGATGTCCCTATAGAATCAGACATGCAAAATGGACCATATTAAAAAAAAAAGAAAAAAAATCAAAGTCTGTAAATGTGTATTCTACGTTCTTATGGAATGAATGAGATAATTGAGTTAATTTTCATAACGCGATCATTTGCTGTGTAATTAATTAATCTAATTAACGCGATAAACTGACAGCCCTAATTTGAATCGAATCGAATCGAATTTAATTTAATCATTCATGGAGCTTCCGTGGCGTCACATGGGTGTCTGTAATGTGGATGCCTTCTAGCCACTACCGTCCTGTCTGTGTGGGTGTCTGTAATGTGGATGCCTTCTAGCCACTACCGTCCTGTCTGTGTGGGTGTCTGTAATGTGGATGCCTTCTAGCCACTACCGTCCTGTCTGTGTGGGTGTCTGTAATGTGGATGCCTTCTAGCCACTACCGTCCTGTCTGTGTGGGTGTCTGTAATGTGGATGCCTTCTAGCCACTACCGTCCTGTCTGTGTGGGTGTCTGTAATGTGGATGCCTTCTAGCCACTACCGTCTTGTCTGTGTGGGTGTCTGTAATGTGGATGCCTTCTAGCCACTACCGTCCTGTCTGTGTGGGTGTCTGTAATGTGAATGCCTTCTAGCCACTACCGTCCTGTCTGTGTGGGTGTCTGTAATGTGGATGCCTTCTAGCCACTACTGTCCCTGTCTGTGTGGGTGTCTGTAATGTGGATGCCTTCTAGCCACTACCGTCCTGTCTGTGTGGGTGTCTGTAATGTGGATGCCTTCTAGCCACTACCGTCCTGTCTGTGGCAAAATCACTGCACTGGAAACCAACAACTCCTCACATGATGTCACAGCATTTGTATTGTATTTTCTTTTCGTATTTATTTATTAACACAGAGTTAAACAAAAGTAAAAACAATACATAATAAGTTATAACCATTGTGAAGGAGAAGTTAGAAGTAGGGATGGCCCTACCGATATTATCGGCCGATATCGGCATTAAAATGTGTTATCGGAAAATATCGGTATCGGTTTTCCCAAAAAAAATATAATTTTTATTTTTTTATTTTTTTACATTTCTATAGAAATGATGTCCGATATTATCGGCCGATATCGGCATAAAAATGTGATATCGGTTGATATCGGTATCGGAAATTAAGAGTTGGACAATATCGGTATATCGGTATCGGTAAAAAAGCCAATATCGAGCATCCCTAGTTAGAAGCCTAGAGGCTTATCGAGAACTTCCCCTGTTTTATAAAATCAAACATACAAAAATATACATATTATAAAATACCAGAATACGTTAAAAAGATACGTGTTAATACAAACATACATACACACAGTACATACATGCATATACTGTATACTGCGTACATAATAATATATAAAAACCCACCCACCTGCCTACAAACCTACCCACCGCACATAACCAAAATCATACCTACATGTATGACCTATTTATCTATCTACTGCTTTTGGATATGAGAATCTTTTGTAGTTTGCTTTAAAAATAAGCAGAGATGGAGATTTCCTCAGCATAGATCGGCTGCATTCCAAAGATTGGACCCTCTATATACACTCACTGGTTTTCACCACCATTAAAATAATAATTATAATAATATACTTGTTTTCAGCACTTACATGGACGTTGTATTGCGTTCTGTCCCACTCAACAACTATGTTTTTGGTGGATTTTCAGAGAAAAAACATAATTTTTATGTCTGCCAAGCACTGTCCATGGTGCTGAAAGGCACTGTCCATGGTGCTGAAAGGCAAAGATGGTCAGTAGGTGTGGTGACCATAGATATATATAGAACACTAGATAGCTTAAGGCGGAGTCACCACCGCCGCTCAACCTCCGCCATCTTGCCCCAGTCAGCCTTGAGTGAGGGTGAGTGATCTGCACAGACAAAAATACTCATAACTTGCTGAAATATTGACGGATTTACAAACGGTTTGGTTTATTACAAGCATTATTAACGTGGCTATGATTCAAGCGGTTTGTAAAAAACATCTTTAAAAAAAAATAAAAATGTATAAGTATGCAGTATCAGAACTACATCTTTGATGTTTATAGCAAACCAACCCGTTTGAAAATCGGTAAAGAATTGAGCAATCTATGGTTATTTAAATAGTACATGCAACCATAGACATGAATGTTATCAGTATAGCTGAGCTGCCTGGGGCAAGATGGCACGCCCTACGACGATGTCGCTCTCCATTTGGCCTGGCAGCGCGGGTAAGCTATCTAGTGTTCTATATATATCTATGGGTGGTAAGGGCTGAAATAATTGTCCCCCATCCTGATGAAAACGCCTTACAGTATGGGTACACATGCATAAGCGCATAGCCTACATGTACACATGCCGCACGTGCGCTGCACTTAAAGTCCTGGTTTGGGGATTTTAAAATATGATCATCCTACCTTAACCTTAACCTTAACCTTAACCTTAACCTTAACCCTCACTATAACATTAACCAACCTGCAAAGTCACAGAAAAGCTAGAAATTGATGCACAACTTTTCATAGCATATGCTACGACCAAGATCATGTGAATACGTTGACTGAACACCCTCAAGCAAAGTAATTTTTTTGCATTCTATCACAGGAAAGAAGGATGACAACAGGCCTGCGTGGACAACACGGTCCAAACTTGGGTCCTGATAGATGTTGTAAAGGGGGTTTTCCCCCACCACCTCGAGGGGTTGACGTGGCCATGTCAGGAAGTTAGGGGCAGAGTCCACTATCTTGGTCCATGCTGGTGTCGACCATCTTTGGCCAGAGTGTTTGGAATTCTGTCTGTGTCTCTAGGTGAAGCATCAGCCTGTCAGTGAGGTGAGAGCCGTTCAGCGTTAGACGTGAGTCTGTAACCTGATCGTCTGAGTTCTCATGATCGTCTGCCCTCGTCTCTCTCTCTCTCTCACTCTCATCTAATCTCCTCTCTCTCTCTCTCTCTCTCTCTCTCTCTCTCTCTCTCTCTCTCTCTCTCTCTTCTCTCTCTCTCTCTCTCTCTGCTCTCTCTCTATCTCTCTCTAGTCTCTCTCTCTCTCTCTCTGTCTCTCTCTCTGTCTCTCTGTCTCTCTTCTCTCTGTCTGTCTGTCTGATCTCTCTCTCTCTCTCTCTCTCCTTCTCTCTCTCTCTCTCTCTCTCTCTCCTCTCTCTCATCTCTCATCTTCTCTCTCTCTCTCTCTCTATCTCTCTCTCTCTCTCTCTCTCTAACTCACTCTCCTCTCTCTGCACCCTAACCTCACTCATTCCGTCCATCACTCTTTCTGTCTTTGAAATCAAGCCCCTCCTGTTTGCAGGGGGCCAGGGGCCAGGATCGGGTGCCCTTTTTATATCCTGTCAGGAAGATTCCCTGCCTCTCTCAACACCCCCACCCCACCCATCCACCCACCCACCCACCCACCCCCCACCCACAGCCTGGCGGTGACAGAAAATAGAATCCCAGGCAGGTGCTAACAGGTCCTGGAGAGCAGCCGTGGAAGAAGTAACTGATTCCTTTATCTCAAGTAAAAGTAGAAATACTGTAATGGAAAAGTCCTCTAGTGAACTACAGACACAGAGCAGACCTCAGATCCTAAAAGTTAAAGAAAGCCATATTGTGCTTTCTGTGTTTTCCCCTTACCTTTAGTGTGTTCCATAGCTGGAGGTTCATGGTAGAACGTCTGCAGAGTTACAAAATACAAAGTCCAGCCAAAGGGAGTTATTCTCTCTGACATAAATCATTGTTCCTGGAACTACTAGAAATGCCAAAAAATGTTGTCCAGCCTCCATTAAATATCTACATCACCATGTAACATAATAGTTCACTCTAAAAACGGACTTCTGACTTCCGTTTTCCATTAACTCTTTTTCATTATCTTTTTCCAAACTGTTTTCATAAAACATGCTTCTGAACAACATTTGATGCAATAAATAAAATATGCAATTGTTGGATCTGATCTGCAACCGCACATTTTTACAGTTGTGATCTGAATTTCGTGAAACAGGAAGCGCAGCGGCACAGAACACGAAGCAGCTCATTTTCACTTAAAGAGACAGGAGCCAAAACTGTGACATACGCTGGACGCCTAAATATTAAAGGCAACCAACTTGTGTAAGCCACGCGGAGCTCGTCGCGCGGCAGCATTATGTAGCAGTAATCCGCCCCTTTTTACTATCCAGAACTAGCTCAATTGGCAGCGCTGCCTTGCTGTGAATCCTACAGTCCGTTGCTGGCAAGTTCGATTCCCTTCAATTTTTTTTTAATTTTTTTTTTTAACGTGCCGTTTTCTTTCGCCGTTTAAGTTTAGGCATGTTCACTTTAAGCATTGTTTCGGAGTTGGTTAAGGTTAGGCATTGTTTCGGAGTTGGTTATGGTTAGAAGGGTTAAGTTTAGGCGCTGTTAAGGAGCTGGTTAAGGTTAGAGTTTGTCTTAGAGAATGGCAATATTATTTCGGAGTTGGTTATGGTTAAGGTTAAGGTTAGGCATTCTTTCGGAGTTGGTTATGGTTAAGGTTAAGGTTAGGCATTGTTTCGGAGTTGGGTTATGGTTAGAAGGGTTAAGTTTAGGCGCTGATTAAGGAGCTGGTTAAGGTTAGAGTTTGTCTTAGAGAATGGCAATAGACAGCTCTATTTCCGCGCTGCAGCTTCTCTCGCACTGCCGCAGTCACATGGGCGTAGTGGCCAATCAGAGAAAGGCTAAACACAAGTTGGTTGCCGAAAATATTCACGCAGCCTGGACAGCTGTAACTATAGGTGACTAGGACCATAAAACATGCAAATGTTTGTAAAATGGAAATAAAAATATTAAACTGGGAAATGGCCATACTAAGTTGCGTAATATGTGTTCTCGCACAAATAGTTCCTCACTAGTTCCTAGGCACTGTTAGCTCCACCCCCGTAAAGTGTCACCCAATATGTTTGTATTTCAGTGTTTAGGAGCGTTCAACCCATGATGCATTGACGTCTAAAGGTTACGTTAAAGGGTGTTGGGGTCCACTTATTCAGTGGTCTGTCTTTGATTATGTCCTCTTAAAGTTGGCAGGCTTGAGCTTTGCTTGAAGTAAAAAAAGAAAAAATTAAAAAAAAAGGGAAAAAGAAATAAAAAGAAAGAAAAGATCTTACTGAGCTACAGGGCTGTTTTAATTCAGAGGGCTCCCATTCATTCAAATTTCCCCTTCATCAAAGAACAACAAACAGTTGACAATTACATCACGGGATCAGCTTCAGTGTCAAGTGACTGAACAGTTGAACGAAAGGCGACGGAGACAGCTCTGTTAATCAGGCAGCATGGGAAACGTCTTCAAACCTCTCGTTTCTTCTCCTCCGTGGAGGAGAAGCGAAAAAAGGGAAGAAGAATAACAAATAATTTCATCTCTTTCTGCGTGTGTCTGATTTCAAAGAGCGAGGTGAGAGGAAGGGCTGGGATGTGGCTAGGCACCCCCGGGAGGACCCATTGGGTTCTAACTATGTGGGAACAGAATGTATGGGAAGGAGGGAGAGAGGGAAGAGGGAGGGAGGGAGGGAGGGAAGGAGAGGAGGGAGGGAAGAAGGAGAGAGGGAGGGAGGGAGGGAAGGGGAGGGAGAGAAGGGGAGGGGGGGGAAGGGAGGGAGGGAGGGAAGGAGAGAGGGAGGGAAAGAAGGAGAGAGGGAGGGAGGGAGGGGAAGGGGAGGGAGAGAAGGGGAGGGGGGGGAAGGGAGGGAGGGAGGGAAGGAGAGAGGGAGGGAAAGAAGGAGAGAGGGAGGGAGGGAGGAAGGGGAGGGAGAGAAGGGGAGGGGGGGAAGGGAGGGAGGGAGGGAAGGAGAGAGGAGGGAAAGAAGGAGAGAGGGAGGGAGGGAGGGAAGGGGAGGGAGAGAAGGGGAGGGGGGGGAAGGGAGGGAGGGAGGGAGGGAAAGGAGAGAGAGAGGGAAGAAGGGGAGGGAGGGAGAATGGAAGTAGGGGAGGGAGAGAGAGAGGGAGCGAGGGAGGGAGGGAGGGAGAGCGAGGGAGGGAGAGAGGGAAGAAGGGGAGGGAGGGAGGGAGGGAGAGGAGAGCGAGGGAGGGAGGAGAGGAAGAAGGGGAGGGAGGGTAGGGAGGGAGAGGAGGCTAATTAGATCAGGACCCGCCCAGCCTCTTGTCCCCAGGAGTATATTAGGTTTCACATACCGTGTGCGTATCACAAATCCGCCTGGATACAGAGACTGTAGATCAAGCCGTGACCTCCGGTGACCCCACCCACCACTCACCTCCTCCCAGGGCCGGGGGGGGGGGGGGGGGTTCCTTTCAAAACTTAATCCATCAGAGATTAGAGATTACCTGCGCGGAAAAACTGTAATCAGCAACATAATCCACTGGAACAATCGAGTGCTAGTAACGTAATTGGATTACTACTTTCATTACTTTGAGTACAATTAAATGTTTGTCAGTAACTGCAGTTACCAATATTAGATTACTGTAATCCTGGGGGCACCCCAGTGGCGAACCACATACTGTAGCGCGCTCAGCCGCGACACGGCCGACCCGGGTTCGACTCCCGAAACCCGTCGTTATTTGCCGAATGTCTTCCCCCCACTCTGTCTCCCATTCCTCCTCTGTCACTCTCTACTAGCAATAAAGCGATAAAACGCCAAAAATAAATCTTTAAAAAAGATTACTGTAATCCTGTTACATGTAATGCGTTCCTGCTCAACCCCCCCCCCCCCCCCCCCCCCCCCCCCCCCCCCCCCCCCCCCCCCCCCAACATTATGGAAAATGCACTTACCGTAGAGTCAGACAAGAAGATAGACACCAATTTCCTCTGTGCATTTAGTAGAAAGTTATCCGTCTGGAAGCTAGCCTAGTTTAGCACAAATTAATGGAACCAAATACGGACCACTATAGCCTAGTTTAAAGGGGAACTATCTTATAAATGGCCTTTTTGAGTGTTTAGCATTGTTTCCTAGCTATGTGAACTTATATTAATATGATCTATGTCTCAAAATTCTCATATTGGCGCATTCTTCCAATTCTCCTCTCACAATATTCACCCTCACTGAACTGAGTCGTTTGAAAATGTGCCTATATGTGATGTCATATAGTCACTGCTGCATGTTAATGTTCAGGTGAACACGACGCTCAGCAGGGCCCGGTGCAGTGGTTCAGGAGCCCAGGCTGCAAAACAGCTCGAGATCTTGAGGTAGAAAAATGCTGTTTTTGAGGACTTGATTAGAAATACAAACAATGAATAAAAAAAAATATATATATTACAGAGGTGTTCCATAGACTCACAGGAATTGTGTAAAAGTGCCCAAATAGTGAAAGAAATAGTAAAATAGTTCCCCTTTAAAACTCCGGGGAGGTGTTTTCGGCCAACAGCTACTGTAGGTTTGCTGGTCCGATTCCATTCAATTGTGCTAAAATAGGCTGCAGCCGGACGGAGTCTGGAGAAGACGGTGAGCGCAGCATGTCCCATAATGCTTTGCGTGTTCCTTTAACTATGAACCCAGTGCGTGGGCGGCTAGGTGGTGTAGTGGGCAAGGCACTCGCCACCAGTGTGGAGACGCTAGAATTCGCGTGTTCGAATCCAGCTCTCCACATTGTTTTTCAGTTTGGCTGGTCGTCCGCAGTAATACACATTGGCCGTATTACGGGGAGGGAAAACTGAAGGGTGGGGATCGAACGTTGTGAACAAGCGACTCCTACAAGTCGGTTGGTGCGCCTGCGCAGTAGAATCAGGAAGTGTCGGGGGCAGCGTGAGCCTCCCACGCGTTACTCCTCGACACTGAGAGATCGAGCTGCGCAGGTGAAAAGATGCGACTGCTGTTACCATCAAGTACCGGAGGGGACTTGTGCTATGTATGACTTAGTCCACATTGCAGCCGGCTTGTGGGAGGCAAGAAACAGCGTTCGTGACAGGGGAGGGTTGAATTGGATGATACGAAATTGGGATATGGAAAATATGGAAAAATGGGAGAAAAAGTGGATCAAAAAAAAAAACTATGAACCCAGTGCCTCCTATAGGACTCAAAACGCCATTGTTTGAAATGTATCGATAATAGTTTTGCACGCAACAAAAACAAAGGGCCATTGTTATGTGTGAGAAGGAGCGTTTTTTTTTTTTTATTCGTCGTACAAGTTGTGTATGTTGTATGATTTTCACATGCTTTCCGTCTTCATTTCACTCTCTCATGCCTCTCTGAATTCCTGCTTCCCAGCCATCTCCATGGCAGGTCCATCAAAACAGAGAGAGAAGATCTGCTCCAGAGGACTGTCCTCTGTCCACATCAACCCTGAAGTGGAGCCTTTGCCGTGCAAAACGCTGTGACGACCAGCTCCACCGGTCCTTTATTTTCCAAAAATACTGTTGGAAGTTGGCAGCCGGGGAGGCAAAATGAGAGCGAGCGCTCACAGCTCAGAAAACACTGCTTTCCCTTTTCTTCTGTGCAAATGGAAAGCTGTCTGAAGCCGGTGGAACCACAGAAGCGGTGTGTTATGCTTAAACACGAGGCCTGGGGAGAGAGCAGGTGCTTCCCCAACACTCTGGGGAGACACGTTCGACCCTGAGGAGCGCTGGTCCGGGATCAGTTTTCCCCCTACCCCACGTCTGACCTTAGCCACTGTGAGCTAATCAGCAGAACTTTCCCTGGACCAGCGCCTCCAGGCTAATTTCGACCTTGAGGTATTCTGCGCTAACTGCAGGTAAATGTACACAGAGGTGGCCGTGTTGGAGAGACGGGGCTCTGGTATGGACCGGGGGGGGGGGGGGGGGGGGGGGGGGGGGGGGGGGGGGCGGCTAGGTGGTGTAGTGGGCAAGGCGCTCGCCATCAACGCTGGAGATGCTGGGTTTCGAATCCAGCTCTCGGCGTTGCTATCAGCTTGGCTGGTCGTTCATACTAACACAATTGGCAGTGTTAGGGGGTGGGAAAGCTGATGGGTGGGTCCTGGGCGTTGTGGACAGTGACCCCTACAGTTCGGTCGGGGCGCCTGCACAGCGAGGGTAGGATCTGAGGGAGGTAGTGCGGCCTCCCACACGTTTACACTCTCCCAGTGAGAATCTGCGCTGCCAGGCTGGCTGCCGGCTGGCTGCACATGCGTCGGAGGAAAGCATGTGACAGTCTCCGGCCTCTCGGACCAACAGTAGGGAAAGTGCGCAACAACCAGAAGGGGTTGGGAATTGGCATAACGACTAACAGTGGGATGGGAGAAAAATCGGAAAAAGAAGGGGGAAAAAGATAATACATTTTTGGTATGGACCGGGGACAGCAGGGTTACTGAGGTAGCTCGGCTTAACCTCTTGAGCCCTAGCCCTATTTTCAGAAAATCCGCCTGAAATACATAAATGGAAGGTTGCTCCACTTCTACAAGGTCCATTTGCATGTTCTTGGTATCTAGGGACATCTATGGATCTCATGGAATGTATTCCTAGTGTCAGAAATATTGTGTCTGTTACTAGGCTTGAGTAAATTGTAATGAACCAAAGGAGAATATCAATTCTATTATTATTATTTTTTTTTTCCATCTTTGACAGTGAATAACACCTGCTTGAGATCACGTGTACAGAAAATCGAAGCAAATGAATAAAGGGAAGATTATTAAACAGAAGGTTTTGTAGATACAGTACTGAATTCTGCCATCCGGACACATGCAATTAGAAATATTATTATAGAATATAGAATATCAGGCCTATAAATGACCTTATTATAGCCAAGTCGCACATCTATGGATCGGGCCAAATCTTCTTTTTTCAATGGCAGAGTTCAATATGGATTTAGTATCACCAGGCATGCAGCAAGAACCGTGAATGAAATCTACTGTACGTACAGTTACTTTTTTATTATATAGATTCCTCCACCATTTCTTATCGGATTACAACGTCATTTTTTGCTAGACGTTCACAGAAAGGTAGATAAACTAACTGTGTTCTAATTTATGCCAATAACGTTCAGTTTTGTGGTAGATAATCCCGAAATATAAGATAAATAAAAAAGTTAATCCACAAGTCATTTGATTGACAGGAGCTGGCTTGAGCTGGGTAGTGTCGTTTTTCGAAATTCCAACGCCATTCGAAAGTCCTGGGTCTCCTCTCCTCATATGACAAAGAAAAATGGCGGTGCGCATTTCTTTACGTCGACATTCGCTAGTTTCTGAATACATTTCCAAAACTCATATTTCACTAATAACACTTTAACCTATAGGTTAAACAAACGTATTGCTGAAAATATACACTATGACTGCTGTTTTGACAGGGTTATAGGGTCTTTACTCTTGGCTACATTTGAGAAAAAAAACGCACCATTAATTCATACAGTCTGTACAGATGGATTTATGGCCACTGACCGCTCGGGCTAAAGAGGACAGGAGAGAGACCCTTGACAGCCCACAAAAACTGTCCTATAAAGATAACATTCTATTCCTAAACCGTGCTTTGGGACAGATACAGCGCTTTCACTGCAGGGACAAGTAAGCAAAGTGAAACTGCTCTGTAACATTACGCTCTCCCCCGTTGACCTTTGTGCCGACATGTATGCTTCTAATTTTCCTGGTGAACGGAGAGAATACATCCATCCACTTCAAAGTCAGACCCTGAAAATAAAATGCTATCGCCAGAAAATTCCTTGGCCTCCCGTGAGCATTCCTGTAAACCCCCAAACTTCTGCCTCCACGCTGTAGGTATAAGAAATTATAGAGTGCATACGTAATGAAAACACAGTACCAGATATTAAGAGTCGAGCGATGAACAGCTGACTTGAGTCGTTCCATCGGAACATGGGGTAGGAGGCGGTGGTATTGTTCCTCCATTATCTGGCGTGTTAAAGGTTCAGTGTGTTTACTTAGGCCTTCTCTCCATAAAAATTTATGGTCGGCCGTACTTTCATGTTGGCTGAGTTATGTGGTGCTCTCTGGCAGAGCTGCAAACGGGGGGGCTTTGATGTGGAGCCATAAAATCTGGAAGGAAGGAGCCAAGGCTCCACACTGTATCGTGGGTTGAGGCAGGACACTCGGGTCAATGAAGACAGCAGCACTTCCACTGTACTGTGTAGAGAGAGAGACAGGTAAGAAGAGGTGGGTCACTGTGAGACCAGAACATCATCCAGGACATGATAGGGAATCAAGTGAACTGTGCCCCCAAATGAGACACTGTCCGTCTTTGATTAAAAACACAGGTGAGGCACAGCCTTCGCTTCGTCTTGTCGTGTGAACAACACATACTCTCCTCAGTGTCGTCTCTCCACGCCTCTCGTTCCCCGCTGCAGTGAGCATTAGAGCTGAGTCGGGATCGTTGGTGTTCAATGTCCTCACATACCTGGTTAGACTTTCATTATTATTATTATTACTCACCGTCTTTCTGTGTGAGACTACCATGACTATATTGTGCAGGGACGTGCACAGGACTTTAGAGGGGCAGGTGCTCAAAGGCTGAAAAGGGCACTATACCTGTGTGTGTTTTAACCGAGCGCGCATAGCGCACAAGCCAGATTTTTAAGGGCCCTTTTCGGGCGGGGGGCCCCCTTTTTTATGCTTTTTGTGGGGTTTTGGTGATCAAATATTGAACTATAATAATCAGTGCAGGAGCTCACTTATCCTTGAAAGACACTTTTATCACTGACTTAAAAGGCCCATACATCTCCATAAATGTTCAGGGGGGAGGGAATAAGTGCATACCCTACAGACCCCAAGAAGTGCTGTATATTCTGTATTGTTTAATATAAATGCATTTTTTATTCCAATCCCGATTTGTATTTGAGATTCCCAAATCCCATCGGACTTGACTTCTTCGTGTCCCTCAGTGAGTGTAATACCAACATTCAACTGTATGCGCCACAGCGGTTTCTATCATCATCATCATCATCACCACCCACGCTATGCATAAAATATAAGGTCCGCGGAGAGGCACGCTGAGGAGGCCGTGCAAACTGCAATGGAATATGGGGCATCTCTCTCTCTCTTTACCTAATATTTTGATTCTATCCTGACATTTTCAGTTGGAAGGGCAGTCTATATGCGTAACCAGGGACGTGCACAGGACTTTAGAGGGGCAGGTGCTCAAGGGCTGAAAAGGGCACTGGGCCTGTGCTATTTTTGGGGTCCCCCCTTGGGGCTGATCTCGGACAACAACGAGAAGGCCTACCGGGAGGAGGTGGAGGTACTGGAACGCTGGTGCC
Source organism: Notolepis coatsorum (assembly GCF_963971535.1). NCBI lineage: Eukaryota > Metazoa > Chordata > Actinopteri > Aulopiformes > Paralepididae > Notolepis > Notolepis coatsorum. The sequence goes on along the minus strand of NC_140183.1, from coordinate 3,618,790 downwards.
AGGACAACAGCCTGCTCCTGAACATTGGCAAAACCAAGGAACTGATCGTGGATTATAGGAGAGGACAGCAGGGGACACACACACCACTGATGATAAACGGGGCTACCGTGGACAGGGTGAGCAGCTTCAAGTACCTGGGGGTCCACATCTCAGAGGACCTGACATGGTCAACACACATAGGCACAGTAGTAAAGAAGGCGAAACAGCGTCTCTACCACCTGAGACAGTTAAGGAAGTTCAGAGTATCGGGGAAGATACTCCAGTCCTTCTACTCAGGAGCTGTAGAGAGCATCCTGACCGGAAACATCACTGCCTGGTATGGAAACAGCACGGCACAGGACAAGAAGGCCCTACAGAAAGTGGTGCGCTCAGCCGAGCGTACCACGGGTATTGCACTACCCCCCCTGCAGGTTCTATACAACAAGAGGTGCAAATCCAGAGCCTGCAGGATAATGAAAGACCCTCACCACCCCAATAACAGCCTGTTTCAGCTGCTGAGGTCAGGCAGACGCCTGCAAATCCTAGCTACTAGGACAGAGCGGCTTAGGCTCAGCTTCTTCCCCCAGGCCATCAGAGCCATGAACAATGTACATTGAGTGCTCAGAACATTGAACTGTCCACACACAAGCACACATGAACACACACACGACACGCACACTGTGCACGCTCACACACGAGCAGCCACTTAACACTTTAACATGAGCGGGCACACACTCATGTCGCACACACGCACACTTATGGCCAAAGGAAAGGACACTTTAAATTAGAATAACAGGAACAGTGTATTGCACTACCAAAGCTAACTAGCATGTCACACATGCGCTGTAAATAACTATGTACAGATACCGAGATGTCACTCCATGTTACCTGCTATCTGTTACTGCACAATGTTGTTTCTTCTTTTGATTCTATTATATGTACCACTGTATTGCACATCGTTGCGGGCAAGACCACCCGCATTTCATTGTATACCTGTATGCCGTGACAATTAAAACTCTTGACTTGACTTGACTTTTTGGGCGGGGAGGGGCCTTTTTATGCTTTTTGGGCGTTTTTGGTGATCAAATATTGAATATTGAACAATAATAATCAGTGCAGTAGCTCACTTATCCTTGAAAGACACTTTTATCACTGACTTAAAAGGCCCATACATCTCCATAAATGTTCAGGGCGGAGGGAATAAGTGCTTACCCTACAGACCCCAAGTCTGTTAGGACAGCAGACTCGGTTGGCAATGCTCAAAACGTACCTTTTTAAAATAGCTTTTAAATGAATTATTATCTTTATTTCATTGTCTTATTTTTCTTTATTTCTATACATTTTACTTAAATATTTTATTATAATTTGTATCATTGTTTTATGTAGTTTTGTTATCATTTTATTTGTTCTTTTTTAATGTCAACATATTATTTATATTATTCAAATGACCTCAAACATGTTCCATTGTGATGTCACAGTATGATGTCATAATCAAACATTCTAGAACATGTGTGATGTCACAGTATGATGTCATAATCAAACATTCTAGAACATTTGTGATGTCACAGTATGATGTCATAATCAAACATTCTAGAACATTTGTGATGTCACAGTATCAATCAAACATTCTAGAACATTTGTGATGTCACAGTATGATGTCATAATCAAACATTCTAGAACATTTGTGATGTCACAGTATGATAATCAAACATTCTAGAAAATTTGTGATGTCACAGTATGATGTCATAATCAGACATTCTAGAACATTTGTGATGTCACAGTATGATGTCATAATCAAACATTCTAGAACATTTGTGATGTCACAGTATGTCATAATCAAACATTCTAGAACATTTGTGATGTCACAGTATGATATCATAATCAAACATTATAGAACATTTGTGATGTCACAGTATGATATCATAATCAAACATTCTAGAACATTAGTGATGTCACAGTATGATAATCAAACATTCTAGAACATTTGTGATGTCACAGTATGATGTCATAATCAAACATTCTAGAACACTTGTGATGTCACAGTATGATGTCATAATAGAACATTCTAGAACATTTGTGTACAGTATATATTCAACAATTATCTCAGAAGTTCTCAGATCTCAGAAGACCAAGTGAAGATATCACTTGTTGTTTCCGGCTACTTGTTTGTAAGCTTGAATATATTCTGTAGATACAATTTAAAATCCCCACATGGAAAAGGAAACAATGTCCTGTACAATCCTTAATGAGCTGCCTCTGGAGGGAAGGCTCTGTGATGTGGTTATTAAAGTCAACAGCACTGAGTTGAATGCCCACAAGGCCCTCCTGTGTGACTGCAGTGACTATTTCAGGTAAGTTTAGCTTGGTTCAGGTTAGCTTGGTTCAGGTTAACTTGGTTCAGGTTAGCTTGGTTCAGGTTAGCTTGGTTCAGGTTAACTTGGTTAGTAAACAGATACCATACTGTACTTTTACTGTAAACAGATACTATACTGTACTTCTACTGTAAACAGATACTGTACATCTACTGTAAACCGATACTATACTGTACTTCTACTGTAAACAGATACTATACTACTTCTACTGTAAACAGATACTATACTGTACTTCTACTGTAAAACATATACTATACTGCACTTCTACTGTAAACAGATACTATACTGTACTTCTACTGTAAACCGATACTATACTGTACTTCTACTGTAAACAGATACTATACTGTACTTCTACTGTAAAAAGATACTATACTTCTACTGTGCTAAGACCCTATACTTCTACAGTGAAAATATATTACTACTAGGGCTGTCCCCGACTAAGGATTTGGATAGTCGACTATGATTGGCCAGAATTTGCCATTAGTCGACTATTAGTCGACTATAAAAAAATAAAAAAGTATAAAATATTTTTGTATCATTCCATTTGGGCTGTGGGGGGTGCTTAATGTCTGAAGGAGTCGACTGAAGGCTTCTTGTCCTCTGCAAAAGCATGCAATTGGTCCACTGATGGATACATCTTGATATTTGTCTAGTCTAGTGTGTTCATTAGATGGGTGAAATCCTCTTTCAGTGCCTCTGTGCCTGTTTTCTTAGGCAGTTGGCCTCTGGTGTGCGTGCCATTAGCATCAGCCACGCTTCTAAGAGGTTGGCAGTCTACTACGGCTCCTTTCGACCAATTAGTCGACTATTTGACTAATAGGGGTCAGCCCTAATTACTACCAGAGCATGTGAGCGGCGCGGAGCGGCCGAGAAATCCGCTCTTCGCTCTAAACGTCTGGTTCCGCTCTCATTCGCTCATGTTGGCCCCCCCCCCCAAGTCGCTCTCCGCTCGCTCACCGCTCACCTTCATTTGCGCATCAAGCGCTCCCTGCTCCACAGCCCACTCAGCAGAATATTTTTGGAGCATGATGTAAATTAGCTTGATTTGACCAAACTACAATAGTCTGCACCCCCTGGGCCCCGTAAACAACTGTTTGTATTCAAGTTTCTTTATTAGTTGTCATACAGAAGTACAGAATACTTTTATACAAAATGCTTCTTTCTGTTACGCTCCAGAGACTGTGCTAGACAAAAGGATAAGTATAAAATAAAATAAGTATAGCAAGTATAAAATAGAAGTCACGTACGTAGACACAAGTGTTCAGTATGTGTATGTACAATGTTCAATGCAGAGTAGAAGTAACTGAGTTACCATACAATATACTATACAATATACTAATTACAATATACTATATAGTGCATAATCAAACATTCTAGAACATTTGTGATGTCACAGTATGATAATCAAACATTCTAGAAAATTTGTGATGTCACAGTATGATGTCATAATCAGACATTCTAGAACATTTGTGATGTCACAGTATGATGTCATAATCAAACATTCTAGAACATTTGTGATGTCACAGTATGTCATAATCAAACATTCTAGAACATTTGTGATGTCACAGTATGATATCATAATCAAACATTATAGAACATTTGTGATGTCACAGTATGATATCATAATCAAACATTCTAGAACATTAGTGATGTCACAGTATGATAATCAAACATTCTAGAACATTTGTGATGTCACAGTATGATGTCATAATCAAACATTCTAGAACACTTGTGATGTCACAGTATGATGTCGAAATAGAACATTCTAGAACATTTGTGTACAGTATATATTCAACAATTATCTCAGAAGTTCTCAGATCTCAGAAGACCAAGTGAAGATATCACTTGTTGTTTCCGGCTACTTGTTTGTAAGCTTGAATATATTCTGTAGATACAATTTAAAATCCCCACATGGAAAAGGAAACAATGTCCTGTACAATCCTTAATGAGCTGCCTCTGGAGGGAAGGCTCTGTGATGTGGTTATTAAAGTCAACAGCACTGAGTTGAATGCCCACAAGGCCCTCCTGTGTGACTGCAGTGACTATTTCAGGTAAGTTTAGCTTGGTTCAGGTTAGCTTGGTTCAGGTTAACTTGGTTCAGGTTAGCTTGGTTCAGGTTAGCTTGGTTCAGGTTAACTTGGTTAGTAAACAGATACCATACTGTACTTTTACTGTAAACAGATACTATACTGTACTTCTACTGTAAACAGATACTGTACATCTACTGTAAACCGATACTATACTGTACTTCTACTGTAAACAGATACTATACTACTTCTACTGTAAACAGATACTATACTGTACTTCTACTGTAAACAGATACTATACTACTTCTACTGTAAACAGATACTATACTGTACTTCTACTGTAAAACATATACTATACTGCACTTCTACTGTAAACAGATACTATACTGTACTTCTACTGTAAACAGATACTATACTGTACTTCTACTGTAAACAGATACTATACTGTACTTCTACTGTAAAAAGATACTATACTTCTACTGTGCTAAGACCCTATACTTCTACAGTGAAAATATATTACTACTAGGGCTGTCCCCGACTAAGGATTTGGATAGTCGACTATGATTGGCCAAAATTTGCCATTAGTCGACTATTAGTCGACTATAAAAAAATAAAAAAGTATAAAATATTTTTGTATCATTCCATTTGGGCTGTGGGGGGTGCTTAATGTCTGAAGGAGTCGACTGAAGGCTTCTTGTCCTCTGCAAAAGCATGCAATTGGTCCACTGATGGATACATCTTGATATTTGTCTAGTCTAGTGTGTTCATTAGATGGTGAAATCCTCTTTCAGTGCCTCTGTGCCTGTTTTCTTAGGCAGTTGGCCTCTGGTGTGCATGCCATTAGCATCAGCCACGCTTCTAAGAGGTTGGCAGTCTACTACGGCTCCTTTCGACCAATTAGTCGACTATTTGACTAATAGGGGTCAGCCCTAATTACTACCAGAGCATGTGAGCGGCGCGGAGCGGCCGAGAAATCCGCTCTTCGCTCTAAACGTCTGGTTCCGCTCTCATTCGCTCATGTTGGCCCCCCCCCCCAAGTCGCTCTCCGCTCGCTCACCGCTCACCTTCATTTGCGCATCAAGCGCTCCCTGCTCCACAGCCCACTCAGCAGAATATTTTTGGAGCATGATGTAAATTAGCTTGATTTGACCAAACTACAATAGTCTGCACCCCCTGGGCCCCGTAAACAACTGTTTGTATTCAAGTTTCTTTATTAGTTGTCATACAGAAGTACAGAATACTTTTATACAAAATGCTTCTTTCTGTTACGCTCCAGAGACTGTGCTAGACAAAAGGATAAGTATAAAATAAAATAAGTATAGCAAGTATAAAATAGAAGTCACGTACGTAGACACAAGTGTTCAGTATGTGTATGTACAATGTTCAATGCAGAGTAGAAGTAACTGAGTTACCATACAATATACTATACAATATACTAATTACAATATACTATATAGTGCATAATCAAACATTCTAGAACATTTGTGATGTCACAGTATGATAATCAAACATTCTAGAAAATTTGTGATGTCACAGTATGATGTCATAATCAGACATTCTAGAACATTTGTGATGTCACAGTATGATGTCATAATCAAACATTCTAGAACATTTGTGATGTCACAGTATGTCATAATCAAACATTCTAGAACATTTGTGATGTCACAGTATGATATCATAATCAAACATTATAGAACATTTGTGATGTCACAGTATGATATCATAATCAAACATTCTAGAACATTAGTGATGTCACAGTATGATAATCAAACATTCTAGAACATTTGTGATGTCACAGTATGATGTCATAATCAAACATTCTAGAACACTTGTGATGTCACAGTATGATGTCGAAATAGAACATTCTAGAACATTTGTGTACAGTATATATTCAACAATTATCTCAGAAGTTCTCAGATCTCAGAAGACCAAGTGAAGATATCACTTGTTGTTTCCGGCTACTTGTTTGTAAGCTTGAATATATTCTGTAGATACAATTTAAAATCCCCACATGGAAAAGGAAACAATGTCCTGTACAATCCTTAATGAGCTGCCTCTGGAGGGAAGGCTCTGTGATGTGGTTATTAAAGTCAACAGCACTGAGTTGAATGCCCACAAGGCCCTCCTGTGTGACTGCAGTGACTATTTCAGGTAAGTTTAGCTTGGTTCAGGTTAGCTTGGTTCAGGTTAACTTGGTTCAGGTTAGCTTGGTTCAGGTTAGCTTGGTTCAGGTTAACTTGGTTAGTAAACAGATACCATACTGTACTTTTACTGTAAACAGATACTATACTGTACTTCTACTGTAAACAGATACTGTACATCTACTGTAAACCGATACTATACTGTACTTCTACTGTAAACAGATACTATACTACTTCTACTGTAAACAGATACTATACTGTACTTCTACTGTAAACAGATACTATACTACTTCTACTGTAAACAGATACTATACTGTACTTCTACTGTAAAACATATACTATACTGCACTTCTACTGTAAACAGATACTATACTGTACTTCTACTGTAAACAGATACTATACTGTACTTCTACTGTAAACAGATACTATACTGTACTTCTACTGTAAAAAGATACTATACTTCTACTGTGCTAAGACCCTATACTTCTACAGTGAAAATATATTACTACTAGGGCTGTCCCCGACTAAGGATTTGGATAGTCGACTATGATTGGCCAAAATTTGCCATTAGTCGACTATTAGTCGACTATAAAAAAATAAAAAAGTATAAAATATTTTTGTATCATTCCATTTGGGCTGTGGGGGGTGCTTAATGTCTGAAGGAGTCGACTGAAGGCTTCTTGTCCTCTGCAAAAGCATGCAATTGGTCCACTGATGGATACATCTTGATATTTGTCTAGTCTAGTGTGTTCATTAGATGGTGAAATCCTCTTTCAGTGCCTCTGTGCCTGTTTTCTTAGGCAGTTGGCCTCTGGTGTGCATGCCATTAGCATCAGCCACGCTTCTAAGAGGTTGGCAGTCTACTACGGCTCCTTTCGACCAATTAGTCGACTATTTGACTAATAGGGGTCAGCCCTAATTACTACCAGAGCATGTGAGCGGCGCGGAGCGGCCGAGAAATCCGCTCTTCGCTCTAAACGTCTGGTTCCGCTCTCATTCGCTCATGTTGGCCCCCCCCCCCCAAGTCGCTCTCCGCTCGCTCACCGCTCACCTTCATTTGCGCATCAAGCGCTCCCCGCTCCACAGCCCACTCAGCAGAATATTTTTGGAGCATGATGTAAATTAGCTTGATTTGACCAAACTACAATAGTCTGCACCCCCTGGGCCCCTTAACAACTGTTTGTATTCAAGTTTCTTTATTAGTTGTCATACAGAAGTACAGAATACTTTTATACAAAATGCTTCTTTCTGTTACGCTCCAGAGACTGTGCTAGACAAAAGGATAAGTATAAAATAAAATAAGTATAGCAAGTATAAAATAGAAGTCACGTACGTAGACACAAGTGTTCAGTATGTGTATGTACAATGTTCAATGCAGAGTAGAAGTAACTGAGTTACCATACAATATACTATACAATATACTAATTACAATATACTATATAGTGCAAAGCAGTATTAAACCGTATTGTCTTGTACCCATTCTGCAATGTTAAATAACGTTTATCCATTCAACTAGCTGTACTATGCTATGGTAGCTAGCCTAGCCGCAATGCTATGGCAGATCCCATTCACGTTAGCATGTAAGCTAACAACAACAGCGTTACCTTTAGTCTCTCGCTTTTTGTAAGACTAAACTCCGCTCTTGGTGGTACATTGTGTTGATGACTCTGCACCCCCTGGGCCCCTTAACAACTGTTTGTATTGAGCCGTATTGTATTGTACCCATTCTGTAATGTTAAATAACGTTTATCAACTAGCTGTACTATGCTATGGTAGCTAGCTAGTTGGTTTCGTTTCATTAATAAATGAGGCAGAACACAGTGAATGTATCCTTTTTTTTTTATTGCACTTTGTTTGTTTCTCACTGAAAATAAATGTCTTCTCATTGGTTGAAAATGGCCTTCATGTTTGTACATCGCCACCTATTGCTTTGGCATTGTACTACATGTATATTACATCAGTTTCTGTGTGATCGTGTGCACTGAGCGGCTGGGAGCGGCTCGGAGCAAAGGAGAGGTCTCGCTCCGGAGTCGCTCAGACCCATTTTAAAACCCACTCCACGCTCACTTTAAAATCCACCGCTCCGCTTCGCTCACATGCTCTGATTACTACACAGGACAGAATGTTGCTTACTGTTTACTCATCAGATATCTCTATACTCTGCGTCCCACAGAGCCCTCTTCACTCGCTGGAGCGACTCAGAGAAAGCAGTCTACACTATCCCTGGGGTGTCCCCGGGTATGATGCAGCTCATCATAGAGTACTCCTACACACGCTTTGTGCTGGTGACAGCAGAGAACGTGGAAGAGCTTCTGGTGGCTGCAGACCAGCTTCGCGTCACTGGCATAGTAGGAGTGTGCTCTGACTTCCTAGAAGGCCAGCTGTCTCTGGAAAACTGTGTCGGCATCTGGAGGTTTGCGGACATCTACTGCTGCTCTGACCTGAGGCGCAAGGCCCATATCTGCATCGTGTGCCACTTTGAAGAGATGTTGTACGTCTCACAGGAGTTTGTGGAGATGTCCCCGCAGCAACTGGTGGACATCATCGAGAGGGATGACCTGAACGTGAAGAGCGAGGAGACAGTGTTCGAGGCCGTCCTCCGTTGGATCGACCACTCCCGTGAGGAGCGTAAAACACACATCCCTTTGCTGCTGCCCAAGGTAACTAATTGTATTACTGTGCATTACATTAAAACAACACTAGGTTCCTGTTAAGAGCCGATGGGCTTGTCTCTAATTATCTCAGATCACTTACTTGAGATATAACCCTTTGGCCGCTCGATATCCCCCAGCGAGGTGCTAAACTCGCCAAGTTCTCGAGTCAATTACTATTTCTGTCAAGATTACTTCAAGTCACTGGTCTAGTAATATCCAGTTGATATGAAATGTAAGCATGAAGAGTTGTTAATCTCTTCTTGTTTGTAATAAACCGAATGTATGTCTAGGACAACCATTATCGCCTGTAATAAAAATAATATTATTATTATCATCATCATCGTCATTATCATCATTTTACGAAAGGGCTTGTAATACTGCTCATTTGAAAGCTTGGTTGTATTACTACTTTTTTAATAAGTATTACCACTGTTAATAATATAACATTAGCGTACTAACACGTAATCATTGTTTGCACGCCCCAGTACCTCCTGTCAATCCGACAGATCCATCGATCCGTGGTACCGGAATCCGCAAACAACAAACATTGCCATGTATAGTATTTATACAGTACATAGCATATATATATATATAATATATAACTTTTAGCTGAAAAGCATTAACCAGTCAATTGATTCAATCTGTATTAGGTTACAGTACATTATAGTCACCTTCAATAGGAAATCAGGGCGGCGGCCGGCATCGTGGCACATTGCTGGCAGAAATCAGTCCAAGGATTCAATGGATAATTAGAAAAAAAGTAATCTTTATTTCAATGAAGTTACAAAAAAGGACTGTATTGGATATATCCATTACAGTTTAAAAGATTATATAATACAAAACATCTCATCTCTAAGATCGCAAAGGCCTAACACGGCTTGTGCCTGCCAAAGAAAAATCCTGCATCTTGTCTTCTAAAGTAACAAATGGAAAAATCCGAACATCTGAAAAATCTGTCTCATAGCAAAAAACTCTCTTTGTCATTTTGAGCAAAAGAGCAAATGAGCTAAAAAACAAAGCTTTGTCCGGGGGACTCTACTTTGAAAAATAGACCGATTCCGTTCCTTACGGTATCGGCCGCTAGAAGAAAGTGTCTGCAAGCAAAATCTGAAATTCTGAGCTCTCGAAGTAGGAGCAGTCATTTTTATATCGATCCGGCATCATATTTCTATTGGTCTAAATACTGTGATGTCATTTTTACCATCCAATCAACACACAACACACATAGTAAGGATGGACTCCTCCCCTTCTAGTCGTTACATCTACTGGAGAAGTAACAGATTACTTTCTTCTGGGAAAAACCCCATTACATCACTTAAACATGTATGCATGTCTGTTCTGCTTCCTCACTGCAAGGGTTAACTCCCTTACTACATGGGCCTCTCTCGTTCTGACAGTAAGAGAAGAAGACGAGGCAGACTGCCGTAATATACAGTACATAGCCTAACACATACATATACAGATATATACAGATATACATACATATGTACAATACAGTACTCATATACTTTAAACACTGATTGATCACACATCATATATGTATTTTGTAGTTTAAGGCCAGTTCTCTCTTCTGCTCTCATCTCTGTGCTCGTCTCGCTCGGAGCTGTCTCTCAAGGTCACATTCTTAAGGGTAACTCCCTTACTGCATGTTCTAGGAAAAGGCCCTGCAGTATTGAGATGGAAGAGAATGGCCTGTGTACATGAATACATGAATACACTTCCTGCATGAATAGTCTTATATGCTTATATATATATATATATATATATATATACATATATATATACATACCTATCACATCTAGACGCATACAGTAACATATGCCTAGATTTAAAACAGATATATTTTTACACAAGTGGGAGAAAGAATATACAGACATTCCTCATAATCATATATAATTAACATAAGAACAGGATGTCATAATAACCAGTGTCACTAGTTGGCTGTGACACTTCACAGTTCCCTAGTACAGTGGTTCTCAAACATTTGGGCCCAAACTGTTCCCTAGCAACAGAAACCGTCTACAACCGATGTCTGAGTTGTACCCGCTGTCTGCTTGTCTCTTCCCAGGTTCGCATGGGCTTGATGAGGCCCGACTACTTCAGGAGCAACGTCCAGAACAACCCTGTGGTGAGGGACAGCCACGACTGCAGGCCCCTCATCCTCAGCGTCCTGAACCCCCCTGGCTCCGACAGGCTCCCAAACCCCCTGACCCGCCCACGCCGGCCCCAGGAGGTCCTATTGGCCATCGGAGGAGGCTGGGTTGGCATGAAGGCTTACAATATCCGAGCCAGTGGATGGATGGACGTGAGCGTTGAGGGGGAGAGTCCCCGGGCCTACTTCCACGGCACCGCTTATCTCCACGGTCTGGTCTACTGTGTCGGTGGCTGGGATAGCATACAGCCTCTCAACAGTGTGCGCAGGTTCAACCCTGTCACTCGCAGCTGGCTGCAGGCGGCTCCCATGCACTCACGCCGCAGTCACCTCAGCATGGCCGCGTTGGACGGCTGTATCTACGCCATGGGAGGGGAGGACAGAGACGTGGACCTGAACACCGCCGAGCGCTACGAGCCTGAAACCGACCAGTGGACAGTGATCTCACCCATGCTGGAGCACAGGAGCGGCGCCGGGGCAGCAGCCCTCCAGGGCAAGGTGGGTGGAATTGAGGGACACAGGGTGCTAGATGAACACAAGGAACGTTAGATCAGAAATCATAAATGTCTTTATTGCCAAGTAAGCTTGCACATACAAAAGATGTGTCTGGGTCCTTTGGTGCATCAACATTAACAGACAATTAAAGTAGAATGAAATCAAATGGAATATATAAACTAAATTAGAATATTCTTTCTTATTACAGGTTTACATCTGTGGTGGCTTCAACGGGGCAGAGCGTCTGTTCACAGCTGAGTGCTACAGCCCAGACACCGACCAGTGGACTCTGATTGCCCCCATGAGCAGCAGGCGTAGCGGAGTGGGAGTCGCTGCATACGGAGGACATGTCTATGCGGTAGGTGCACACGGAGACAAATGCTTTATACTAGATATTTCTATAGATATGTATCATTTGACTTTCAATGCTTCTGTGATGCCCTCATTTCCCTAAGTGGATTAATACAGTGTCTGCCTGCCTGCCTGCCTGCCTGAGCCACACACTAAAACATTCCTCTCATGTGTCCTGTCCTCAGGTGGGAGGGTTTGACGGTGTAAACGACCTGCGTAGCGCGGAGGCCTACAGCCCCTTGACTGACTCCTGGAGCGCCCTGTCCGACATGCTCACCCGCCGCACCCACTTTGGCATCGCGGTGATGGACGACCTGCTCTTCGTGGTCGGAGGCCTCATTCACCACCTCCCCATCTCCGACGTGGATCGCTATGACCAGAGCAGCGACAGGTGGACTGTAGCCGAGGACATGAAGACCCAGCGCTATGGCCTAAGCTGCTGCGTAATGCATGGCCTGCCATTTAACATGAGCCAGTACGCTGCTCCCCGTGGAGGAGGAGGAGGAGGAGGAGGAGGAGGAGGAGAAAGGAGGAGGAAGGAGGAGGAAGAGGAAGAGGGATTAGGAGGAGAAGGAGGAGGAGGATTAGGAGGAGGAGGAGGAGGAGGAGGAGGAGGAGGAGGAGGAGGAGGAGGAGGAGGAGGAGGAGGAGGAGGAGGAGGAGAAGGAGGAGGAGGAGGATTAGGAGGAAGAGGAGGAGGATTAGGATTAGGAGGAGGATTAGGAGGAGGAGGAGGAGGAGGAGGAGGAGGAAGAGGATTATGAGGAGGAGAAGGAGGAGGAGGAGGATTAGGAGGAGGAGGATTAGGAGGAGGAGGAGGAGCAGGAGGTGGAGGAGGATGAGGAGGAGGAGGAGGAGCAGGAGGAGGAGGATTAGGAGGAGGATTAGGAGGAGAAGGAGGAGGATGAGGAGGAGGATGAGGAGGAGGATGAGGAGAAGGAGGAGGAGGAGCAGGAGGAGGAGGAGCAGTAGGAGGATGAGGAGGATGAGGAGGATGAGGATGAGGAGGAGGAGCAGGATTAGGAGGAGGAGGAGGAGGAGGAGGAGGAGGAGGAGGAGGAAGATGAGGAAAAGTAGGAGGAGGAGGAGGAGGAGGAGGATTAGGAGGAGGAGGAAAATGAGGAAGAGTAGGAGGAGGCGGAGGAGGAAGAGGAGGAAGAGGAGGAGGAGGAGGAAGATGAGGAAGAGTAGGAGGAGAAGGAGGAGGAAGAGGAGGAAGAGGAGGAGGAGGAGGAGGAGGAGGAGGAGGAGGAGGAGGAGGAGGAAGAGGAAGAGGAGGCAGCAGGGGATCCATCTAAGAACCTTAAACATTTATTAGACCAAAAGAAATCCTAAGAAATTAATAAATTACTATCAGCCAAAGGTGGTGCATTTCTTTCTTCTAGTAATTCAGACAATATCGGTTTTTAGTTTGTGTAATGTAATGTAATATCTGTTTTTTAGTTTGTGTAATGTAATGTAATATCTGTTTTTAGTTTGTGTAATGTAATGTAATATCTGTTTTTAGTTTGTGTAATGTAATGTAATATCTGTTTTTAGTTTGTCTAATGCACATAATATGGGAACTTTTATCCATATGGTTGAGCCTGTTAGGAATTGCACCCCCAACCCAAGCAGATCACTCTCTCTATATGGAGGTAAAAAAGAAAATATGGTAAAAATAATTGGCATAAAAAGGGCACTTTTTTATGAGGCACAAAAGGGCAGGTGCTTGTGCACCCGTTGGGCTCTATGTGTGCACGTGCCTGCTCGCTGTGCCCTTGAGCAAGGCACCTCAGCTTTAACCGCTCCAGTGTTAGCTGCTCAGGGGCCAGTAGTAGAGTGCCTGACCATAGTTTCAAGTTTCAAGTTTCTTTAATAGTTGTCATACAGAAGTACAGAATACTTTTGTACAAAATGCTTCTTACTGTTGCGCTCCAGAGACTGTGCATGACAAGATAAGTATGAAATAAAAACATAGTAAAAATTAGAAGAGAAAAAAAAAAAAAAAAAAAGAGGTCACAGTGTTCAGTTTAGACATATGTACAATGTTCGTAGACGTAGTTACCATACAATATACAATACTGTGCAGTGTACTAATATACAATACTATATAGTGCAAGGCATAAATGGACGAGGTGCAGTTTAGGTACAATTCACAGTAGGTGTACGAGTTGTAGTGCAAATCCTTTATCAATAAATATAAAGTGTAAGTGTGTTTGTGTGATCTAAAGTGTGGAGAGTGGGTGCTGCAGTGTGTTGTTTGTTTGAGTGAGTGTGTGTGTGCGTGTGGGTGTGTGTGCTGTGTGCATTTGGTGGTTGTTGCATAGTGATTATTGTTCGTTTAGCGATTATTGTTCGTTTAGCAGCCTGATGGCCTGGGGATAGAAGCTCCTTCTGAGTCTTTCTGTGCTCGCCATAAGACTCCGGTATCGCTTGCCTGACGGCAGCAGTTCAAAGAGGCAGTTGTTCGGGTGGCTCGAGTCCTTAATAATTCTCTTAGCCTTCCCCTTGCACCGCTTGTTGTAAATGTTCTGGAGGGTGGGAAGCCCCCCTCTAATTGTGCGTTCGGCTGAACGTGTCACTCTTTGTAGTCTGCTACGGTCTTGTGCAGTGCTATTCCCAAACCAGGAGGTGATGTTGCCGGTCAGGATGCTCTCTATTGTACATGAGTAGAAGTTCCTAAGGATCTTCTGACTGACTTGGAACTTCCTTAGGTGCCTGAGGAAGTAGAGGCGTTGTCGTGCCTTCTTCACAACACTGTCAATGTGTGTGGTCCATGTCAAGTCCTCGGATATGTGGGCTCCGAGGTACTTGAAACTGTTCACTCTCTCAACTGGTGCCCCGTCGATGCTGAGGGGGCTGTAGTCCTTGACCCCCGACCTCCTGAAGTCCACAATCATCTCTTTTGTTTTGCTGACGTTCAGGGAGAGGCAGTTCTCCTGACACCACTGTGACAGGTTCTCTACCTCTTCCAGGTAGGCCCTTTCGTCGTTGGCAGAGATCAGGCCCACCACTACTGTGTCATCAGCAAATTTGATGATGGTGTTGTTGTTCCGCTGTGCTACGCAGTCATGTGTGTACAGGGAGTAGAGGAGGGGGCTCAGAACACAGCCCTGGGGGGCCCCTATGTTGAGCGTGATGGATGAGGAGGTGCAGTTGCCGGCTCTTACCACCTGGGGTCTGCCCGTCAGGAAGTCCAGGACCCACTGGCACAGGTCATAGTTCAAGCCCAGGTCCCTGAGCTTGGCTATGAGTTTGGAGGGGACTATGGTATTGAATGCTGAGCTGTAGTCGATGAACAGCATTCTCACATAGTTCCCCTTCCTCTTGTCCAGATGTGATGCTGCTGTGTGCAGCACATGGGCTATGGCGTCCTCCGTGGACCTGTTGGGGCGATATGCAAATTGCAGAGGGTCCAGGTTGATGGGGAGGGAGGAACAGATGTAGCCCTTCACTAGCTTCTCAAAGCACTTCATGGCTATGGAGGTGAGGGCTACAGGGCGGTAGTCGTTGAGGCAAGCGGGCGTAGATTTTTTGGGTACAGGGATGATGGTGGACTTCTTCAGACAGGTGGGGATGACGGCCTGTTCCAAGGACAGGTTGAAGATGTCAGTGAATACCGGGGCCAGCTGGTCGGCACAGACTTTTAGGACGCGGCCGGGGATGCCGTCCGGTCCTGCTGCCTTCCTGATATCCACTTTTTTAAAGATCCGTCTCACCTCATGCTCTGTTACCCTGAACACTGAGTCTCCATCAGCAGACCCCCCCCCCCCCCATTGCCGTGGTTTGTAGGCTGGTGTTGTTATTCACAGCCTCAAACCTCGCATAGAAGGAGTTGAGATCATTTGCTAAGGAGATGTCACTGTTCAGTTTGAGGGGGGTTCCTTTGTAGTCTGTCATTGTTCTGAGGCCCTGCCACATGCCTCTAGAGTCAGCCTGTTCAAACTGAAGTTCAACTTTATCCCTGTAACGCCGTTTTGCCTCTATTACTGCTCTCCTGACGTTGTATCTTGCCATCTTGTGTTCTTCCATGTTGCCTGTCACCAGCCCGGTGTTGTATGCTGATGTGCGCACTTTCAGAGCCTCACGGACGGATTTGTCTACCCAGGGCTTTTGGTTTGGGTAGATATTAATTTTGGTGGTGGGGATTATTACTTCTACCTGAGTACAGACATAGTCAATCACCGTTTCGGTGTATTCGTTAATATTGGCTGTGTTATCACGGAGTACACTCCATTCTGTGCTTCCCAGCACTGCTTGGAGTGACTCTACTGACGTCACGGTCCAACGCTTAACCTCTCGCGAGACCACCGGCGTTCGCTTGAGACACTGTTTGTACTTAGGCAAAAGAAAAATTGCTGCGTGATCGCTTTTACCGAATGGACTAAGAGCCTGTGACTTGTACCCATTCTTAAATTGCGAGTATACATGGTCTAATATGTTCTCGCCTCTGGTGGGACAGGTCACATGCTGATAGAAATTCGGCAGCACCTTTTTAAGACGCGCGCTGTTGAAATCCCCCAAGACCAAAATGGCCGCGTCAACGTTAGCTGCCTGGAGTTTGTTTACCTCGTCGTGAAGTTTTGAAAGTGCGACCTCAGTGTTCGCGTGTGGTGGAATGTATACTCCGATGAGGATGATGGACGTTAACTCTCTTGGGAGGAAGAAGGGTCGACATTTTATCGTGATAAACTCCAGGTCTGGGGAGCAGTGGTTAGACATTTCCTTTGTGTTGCCTAAATCGCACCACTCCTTGTTTATCATGAAGGCAATGCCGCCTCCTTTCTTCTTTAGTGACTCTAATGCCGTCCGGTCTTTTCGTAGAACGAAGAAGTGGTCTGCAGGTTCTATTGCATGATTCGGGACATCTGGACTCAGCCAAGTTTCTGTGAAACAGAGGACGTTACAATCCCGAATGTCCCTCTGGAATTGGATCCTTGCTCTGATGTCGTCCAATTTGTTTCCTATCGATTGCACATTGGCCAACAATATGCTGGGCAATGTGGTTCTGTGTCGTTTGGACCTCAGTCTGTTCCGGACCCCGGCTCTCTTTCCTCGTCTTCGCGGCGGCTTTTTGTCTTGTCCGTGGCCGGCATAACAAAGGATCTCGGCAGGCCATTTCTGCTGTTCAGCGATCCGATCCAGAGAGCAATCCAAACGGTAAGTTTTTCTTAATCCAATGTCAATGATTGACTGACGGTCATACACATATAATGCACCAACAGTTGGTGCAAATAAAACTCCTAATACTATAAAAATTAACAAAATAAAGCACAGTCTCGTCGGAGCGATCAGAAAGGCAGCCATCACAGCAGCGCCAGTGTCTTTATACCTGTATCACTGGACATATAAATGCATATTAAATCAAATCAAATTGATTTGTGAAGCCCGAAATCACAAGTTAATGTCCCCATGGGCCGGACAAGTCTTCTTTAAACTATTCAAGAAAAAACATCCCAATAAATCAAGAACAAAAAACCCACCATGAAATCCAAAATAAATGTAAAGTAATAAATGCAACACTCCCAGACATACCCCAGCAAAGGTAAGGAAAAACCTAGCAATAGGAAAAAAGCACCACAGGCGATGTGGAGGAGAGAAACCTTAGAAGGGCCGTTCAAAGGGGGATCCCCCTTCTTGGATGTCGGTGATAATAGTGTTGCTATGGATGGGTGGAGAATAAAACAGGCGAATAGTTGGTATGTATGTACATGTACGTGTAATAAAAGACAAATATGTGCATGCAATAGCAACTGGGGTACATACGAACATTTTTTAAACATTTAAATATATTACAACTCTGTACATACATGTGATTAGCATTATACTCAGTAGAACAAATGTATATATCTTATACCCAGCTTAATCACTATATTAATATTACTATTGCACTTTACTGTTACATTTGCACTCGGGTTGGATGCCCCACCTATTTTCATTGTAATATACTTATGCTGTATGATGACAATACATTTCAATATAATCTAATCTAACTGGTACTATGACCTGAATGATGGTCCTAGAGGTCAGTGATTTGATGCTCTTTTGGTGTTTTGGCGATGGTGGTGTAAGAGAGTGCTGTCTTAACGTAAGAGAGTGCCGTCTTAACAGGTCGTGGGAAATCTATATAGGCATTGGATTGGGTGGAGACCTGGTGACTGCATGCGAATGCCCTGTGTATGGGGACATGTCACCCATATAGAAACACACCTCTTCTATCAATATCTGAAATGCAAATAAATAAATAACCTTCTTAATAAATATAATATTTATATTGTAGTGGGTTCTATAGAGACATAATTCCCCATGGTATTGTTTTGATGTGTTGATGGGGCACTGTCACTTTAAGGAGGTTGGTTTTGGGGTTGGGCTGAGAGGAGACGCCCTGTGTGGGGTTTCATTGATAAATGTTTGATTACTACGAGCTGTCAGAAGCTAGCAGACAGACTTCTGACAGCACCGATCAAGCGAAATAACTTACTGTTGTTCCATGAGAAGAAAACACAGAAGAAGACAGCAAATAAGCTGAGAATGCAGCACTTCAAACATCATGCAGAGCTCTATGGGAAAGCTTTTATTGTGATAGACACAATACACGTCAAGTAGAGATATTTCTGTTGACGAGGAGTTAGTTGCGCCAGGTGTAACAAGACATTTTCTCATTCCTGTCAAATAAGTTGTTAACAGATGGACAGTTCCCAGATGACAAGGATGTCTACATCACTGCAGGTGATCAAGTCCACCATGTTGGAAACAGTCCACCAATGGATCAATGCAACCATGAGGAAGCTGACACTCGTGTCCTATAATACATCTCCTCCGCGCCGTCCAAACATCATCACTTGGGAGGGTGCATACTGGAGATACAGATGTTTGTCGTAATCCTTCTGACTAATTT
The DNA here is from genome assembly GCF_963971535.1 of Notolepis coatsorum. Lineage (NCBI taxonomy): Eukaryota > Metazoa > Chordata > Actinopteri > Aulopiformes > Paralepididae > Notolepis > Notolepis coatsorum. The sequence continues at coordinate 3,599,739 of NC_140183.1, read as the reverse complement.
CCATCACATCAAGCCACTAACAGATACACACCCACTCAGGGACGTGCACAGGACTTTAGAGGGGCAGGTGCTCAAAGGCTGAAAAGGGCACTATACCTGTGTGTGTTTTAACCGAGCACGCGTAGCTTTTTGGTTTTTTTTTGGGGGGGTTTTGGTGATCAAATATTGAATATTGAACTATAATAATCAGTGCAGGAGCTCACTTATCCTTGAAAGACACTTTTATCACTGACTTAAAAGGCCCATACATCTCCATAAATGTTCAGGTGGGAGGGAATAAGTGCTTACCCTACAGACCCCAAGAAGTGCTGTCTATTCTGTATTGTTTAATATAAATGCATTTTTTATTCCAATCCCGATTTGTATTTGAGATTCCCAAATCCCATCGGACTTGACTTCTTCGTGTCCCTCAGTGAGTGTAATACCAGCATTCAACTGTATGCGCCACAGCGGTTTCTATCATCATCATCATCATCATCATCATCATCATCATCATCATCATCATCATCATTATCATCACCACCCACGCTATGCATAAAATATAGGTCCGCGGAGAGGCACGCTGAGGAGGCCGTGCAAACTGCAATGGAATATGGGGCATCTCTCTCTCTTTACCTAATATTTTGATTCTATCCTGACATTTTCAGTTGGAAGGGCAGTCTATATGCGTAACGAATTTTCTTTTATTTTTCAAAAAGGGCACTTTTTTTATGAGGCTCAAAAAGGCAGGTGCTCAAGCACCCCTTGGGCTCTATGTGTGCACGTGCCTGCATGGTGTTATTCACAGTCAAAGATTAAAACAATTTAATTGATATTCTTCTCCTTTGGTTCATTACAATTTACTCAAGCCTAGTAACAGACACAGTATTTCTGACAGTGGGAATACATTCCCTGAGAACTATAGATGTCCCTAGAATGAGATACCAAGAACATGCAAATGGACCATATTAAAAAAAAGTCTGTAATGTGTATTCTAGATTATATGGAATGAATGAGATAAAAAAAAAAAAAATCTTTTTTTAATGTGACCAATATCATATTCCTGTGTGAACTGGTCACGCTCCTGAACTGACCCGCATTCACAAATTAACAGTAATGAGATGGATGTAAATAATTGCAGAAGTGATGATGATGATGATGATGATGATGATGATGATGATGATGATGATGATGATTATAATAATCAAATTGCAGTCTGTAAATTGGACCAAATAGTTTATTTCACGACATGTATATTGTAGATGTTGAAGGCAAAGTAATCCAAAAGTATCTCAAAGAAACCACGTCAGATTACAAAATGCGAGTATCCCAAAAGGATTATTTTAACGATTGCGATTGTAAACAACGCGTAGCGGATTACATTTGTCAAAGGAACCATCTAACCCTAACCATCCCACGCTGCTCTAATCTCATGTGATCTCTTGTTTCATCCCACGCCTGCTCTAATCTCATGTGATCTCTTGTTTCTCTCCAGGATGTAGCCTAACCTGCAGAAACAGACATATTTGTTATCACATGTCTGGTGGTATACTGCTATCTCAGGGAGGCAGGGGAGCAGCCGTTATGACATCCAGATGTCAGGTGAGGACAGAGTCGAGCCGAGAGAGAGCTACCGTTGGTTGCTCGATGAGATATACATGCCCTGTGTGCACACAGCCTGCTGATAAACCTGTGAGATACTTGTCACCTTGAGAGGAATGCAAGCAGCGTGGTTCACCACCTACTGTAGTTCCCTCTAATGCGGCTGCAAAAACATGGCACATTATTAACATGGACATTGCTCCTACCTGACTGTACGATACAATACTACATTACCTGACTGTGGTCCACAATACAATACTACATTATCTGACTGTGGTCCACAATACAATACTACATTATCTGACTGTGGTCCACAATACAATACTACATTACCTGACTGTGGTCCACAATACAATACAATACAATACAATACAATACAATACAATACAATACAATACAATACTGGGTTGAATGCAGAGGATTCATTCCTGGTGTATGTAAATAGTATACTATATATAGTAAATGTATACTTCACAAATAAAGAGTTTCCTTTCCTTAATTTCCGAGCCAATCGATTAAACATGTAAAAAAAACAAAATAATGTTGTTAGTTTGCTAATGAGCTCCCAGCTGTGAATGTATGTAACTGTATGAGTGTGGAGCAGAAATAGAGATACACGGTCAGCAAGCCCAGAGTAAAAATAAATAAATACAAATGGCATGCATGGTGGTACCCAAAGCATTGAGGTCTGCAGTAGGCTTCCAGGTAGGCTAATTGCCCTTAAGGCCATCTCACAGGGTGCAATTAAGATCATATAAGGCACAAAACAACATGGGTACAACTTAGCATTCATACTAATGCAGGTTAGCCTACTCCAAACAAAAAAATGCATGGACTGGGTTTGGTCAAAGTTTCCTTAAGAGCCAATTAGCTCTTCTCCCTTCAATCACATCTTTTTGTGTGTGTGTGTGTGTGGGGGGGGGGGGGGCTGTTTGTGTGGTCCTCTGAGTGTAAGGCCAGTGAAAATGAGCAGAATCCAAGCTGAAGAGGGCTGTGTTTATAGAAGATAAGACCTTAAAATGTGTTTAAACTGATATCCAGGTCCAGACATTCCATTATTAGATCACATCAGATATGGGAGCCGGGACTGGGCTCCACACACAACGATCCACTGGTCCCAAAATAGCAGCGGTGTGTGGAATATTGTGCCTAAGTAAATGCTAAATAAATGGAACATAAACTAATTCTTTGACATGCTGACATCGGGGTTGTAATGTATCAAATCATTCATTTCTCTCCCATAACATACTTATATTTCAGCACAAATGACAAGACAACAATTTTTTTTCTTTGACTGGAATGTTAGATTTTATAATGTGAATTTGTATATTTGTATTCATTTTTTATTTGTGTTTTGTTTTTATTTTTTTATTCGTATTTTTTGTTGTACATTTGTATTGTATTTGTTTTGTCCAGGACCCCAGGAAGACTAGAGGCTCTTTCGTGTGTCTCTAATGGGGATCATTTAATACACATAAACATAAAAAAGAAGGGGAAAAAAGAAAAGAATACATACTAATAATAAAAATAATAATTAATAAAAACGCTCAGAAAATAAGCCTATGTCGTTTGGAAAAACATTGTAGGCGCGCTTGCTGTCTTGTTTCATTGATCTTTTAAATAAAGGGATAGTATAATTCATAATAATAAAGTCACTCATAAAGACCAATCACATGATCACGTGATCCGCGCGCTCCGTTTATCCAATCACATCGACGTCCGTGCAAATCCCACTCTCTTTTCGCGCTACGTGTGGAACCCGGAAGCAGTCATCATGGCTGCCGTGCAGAAGCTTCACAAGTGTGTTGTTGCTCCGACGGGGAGACACTCCGCTTCCATTATCTTCCTGCACGGCTCAGGTGCTGCTTACACATCTTTATTGTTATGCCTTTTAGCAAGCGAAGCATATACATAACTATAGTTTGCAAACGATATTCGGGCAGGGTTGTTGTTGTCCTCTGTACCACTGTGCTACTAGGGATGCGTGATTTCTTTTTCGTAGCCGCAGTTTGCGGCGACGCTCTCTGATTGGCCACTGACGTTCCTGGTCATGTGACATGTGCGCCCAATCGCGTGACGCGCCCATTTCCGCCTCGACCAGCAGCATGAATGAATGAATGAAAACTTTATTTAACAGATTGCAGATTGGGTACAAATTACAGTACGGCTCTCCACTTGCACAATCTCATAGTAGCCATTTCCGGCTGACTTCCGGTTGCCGATAGACCACCGTAACACTTCCGGGATTCTGAAATCAGGGAGGAGATTGCGGGGTCAAATGAATGAATGTGGACGAGAGCCGTGATGTAAGTGGTTGCCGATACGGCTGTGGGGGTGCTAGAGACATGATCGAATAGACATGTTATGCGCCTCGCTCTCCTGAACACGGCGTGACCCATAACTAATCGATCAGAACTAAATCGGCAGAGAAAAAGCCCGTTTTAAAGCACCTATTCCGCATGGACATGCGCAGAGTGCCCATGGAGTCTGGATGACGCGAGATGACGCTCGAATGAATGTGGACTGTTCCATCAGAGGGGGGAGCTTCGATGGTCATGTAAGTGGCTACAGACCGCTGCACTTAAATATAAATATTAGTCTACCTGGAGACTCAATGAGGTAATTGTAGATGTCGCCATAAGACGCGTCTGGCCATTTAGTGGGATCATTTTTTCATTATCCTGTTCGGCTGAAAGGACATTGGCCACCGAAGCTCCCCCCTCTGATAGAACAGTCCACATTCATTCGAGCGTCATCTCGCGTCGTCCAGACTCCATGGGCACTCTGCGCATGTCCATGCGGAATAGGTGCTTTAAAATGGGCTTTTTCTCTGCCGATTTAGTTCTGATCGATTAGTTATGGGTCACGCCGTGTTCAGGAGAGCGAGGCGCATAAACGTCTATTCGATCATGTCTCTAGCACCCCCACAGCCGTATCGGCAACCACTTACATCACGGCTCTCGTCCACATTCATTCATATGCACCCCCCGCAATCTCCTCCCCGATTTCAATGTAACGCGGAAGTGTAGTGGTCTATGGCACTTCCTGTCCCATCCACATCCATTGGTTTTAGCTACTTTTCTCCCCTTATTTAAACAACTTTGTCGTCACAGAGAGGCAATGAAACGTTTGTATTATTATAGTATAGAATGTATTTAATAAGCAAACGTTTGTCAGCAGGGTTTTTGGGCTGTATTTCATGTAAAAACGTTTACTGTTAGTTTCCTTGCTCAGCCAGCATTAGCTAACAGAAGCTAGTGGTTAAACAGGCCGGATTAGCTTTGAGCTAACTATCTTTCCCGACCCATGTATTCATTCCATTCTAAACATAACGTTAGTTTACAAAACATGACCCGTCTATATAACGTTGAGGAACAAATTATATAGACGGGTAATGTTTTGAACAACTAACGTTACGTTTAGAATGGAATGCATCAGCAAAGATCCGTTAGCTCAAAGCTATTCCGGCCAGTTTATCAACTTCCTGTCATTTAGAAATATGATTTATAGTGAAAATCATTACCAAAACGTCCGGAAAAACCTAACGGGAGCATTATAGACGGTCATACAAATGTACAAATGCTATAAGGTGGCAAGAAATGCACTATAAACAATACTTTGCGGCGTCGTTTCTTGCGCTAGCCTCTTGTTAGCCAGCATTAGCCTTAATAGCTTTGAGCTAAGGATCTTTGCCGATGCATAAAGTATTGTTTATAGTGCATTTCTTGCCACCTTATAGCATTTGTACATTTGTATGACCGTCTATAATGCTCCCGTGAGGTTTTTCCGGACGTTTTGGTAATGATTTTCACTATAAAATCATATTTCTAAATGACAGGAAGTTGATAAACTGGCCGGAATAGCTTTGAGCTAACTATCTTTCCCGACCCATGTATTCATTCCATTCTAAATATAACGTTAGTTTACAAAACATGACCTGTCTATATAACGTTGAGGAACAAATTATATAGACGGGTAATGTTTTGAACACGAAAAAAAATCACGCGGTAGGGATTGGAAGTCACATCCTTGACGGGACATTGATTGATTGATTGAAAACTGTATTAACAGATTGCAGAATGGGTACAGACTAGTACAGCTCAACATCATCAGGGAGGGTCCCCCATTTTCAATTCATCATAACATACATGACATACAGATAGACAGTACTGCTACATCTATACATTTAAAATGTTATGACATACCAGATTTACAAATACAGTACTGTTTGTGATACAAAAATTGTTGAAAAAAGAGAGTATATACATTTGACGAAGAAACTGTACATTGGTTCCACTGTGCTATGGTAGGGATTGGAAGTCACATCCTTGACGGGACAGTTGAAGCTTTCTTTCTACTCAGAGAAAACACACATACCGGTATTAGGGCTGGGCGATATGACCAAAAACGTTATCGCGATAAAATTATAAAATTATTTTCATATAACTCGATATCGATAATTATCGTCGATATAATGTCTGTCAAGTTTAATTAACTTTTTATGCCCGGCGCCGATGGACGGGCTATTAATAGACTTATTTTTCTGCTGTGAATGTCTCGAGTTGATGTCGTCATCAGTCCGCGCACGTTAGCCAGAGCGAGCAGTACTGTGTATCCCATGACAATGTACTAGTAAATATCCCTAAAATACTCTGTTCCGCCACAATACATTGCAACGACGTCCACCGTATATCACACACTACTCTAACCGTGGCATCAGAATTCTCGCCACACACATACTCGGCACGTAAATATATAAAAACAGCGATGTGCAAGCTAGTTAACCTAGCCAGCTTAGTTTACAAGCGATGTATCCCATGACAATGTACTAGTAAATATCCCTAAAATACTCTGTTCCGCCACAATACATTGCAACGACGTCCACCGTATATCACACACTACTCTAACCGTGGCATCAGAATTCTCGCCACACACATACTCGGCACGTAAATATATAAAAACAGCAACGTGCAAGCTAGTTAACCTAGCCAGCTTCGTTTACAAGCGATGTATTCCATGACAATGTACTAGTAAATATCCCTAAAATACTCTGTTCCGCCACAATACATTGCAACGACGTCCACCGTATATCACACACTACTATAACCGTGGCATCAGAATTCTCGCCACACACATACTCGGCACGTAAATATATAAAAACAGCGACGTGCAAGCTAAGTATCCTAGCAGCCTTGAGTCCTGAGCTCAGCTGTGGTGCGTAAGGACGTCATCACGTAACGTTGGTTGTTAGTGGTGAGTGTGCTGAGCCGAGGCTGAACGGAGCCAAACTTGGAAAATCGATATATCGAAACTTTGCGACCACGTTTCATGTTTATTTCGAGGAAATAATTTATCGCGATATTTATCGTTATCGTTTTATCGCCCAGCCCTAACCGGTATTATTATAACAGACAGCCTTACAGCATGAGCCTATTTGCCCTATTATAGCTTACTGTGCATTTGTACAGTAGCCATGAAGGATCTGAGATAAAACATTTGATTATAGGCTATATATTGTTCAAATGCGTAACTTACAGTAGCCAATACATACATCTGATTAGCACCACACTCAGTAGTACTAATGTATTTTATACCCAGTTTAATCACCTGTACATTGTATATTACTATTGCACTTTTCTGTTACATTTGCACTCTGAGTGGATGCCAAACTTATTTGTTAGTTGTGCTGTATTTTGTGCTGTATAATGATGACAATACATTTGAATATAATCGAATCAATAATGTGACAACAAGAAACTTCAAAATCAGCATGCCGTGTTTAACCGAATCAAAGTGATACATTCACCAAAAATAAGCTTATTTCTGTTGGCATATATATAGGCTATATTATATGGCTGATGATTACCATGTGTGCAACTAAATGAAAATAAAATGTAATTTACATTTAATCTTGAACTATAGGAGACACGGGGCAGGGACTTCGGGCCTGGGTTCGAGATGTGATGATGCCAGATTTGGCGTTCGACCATATCAGAGTTATTTATCCGACCGCTCCAGCCAGGTAGGCTGTCTGCACACCTCCACAAGCTGCTTGCAAATAAAATACAGTAGGCTACTACTTACAGTAAATAAGAACATTTGACAAAATGACTATGTTGTGGATCGTACTGTTGTCCTGTGCTGGTCCCTCTGGTGTGAGAGACTGGGATGACTGGGTTACATGTAATGGGATTGCATTACTCTGATCACAAAGAAGCCTAATCTGTTGTGATTACAATAAAAATGTAGTGATCAAATTACAGTCATTTTGAGGGATGATTGATTGATTGATTGATTGATTTTTATTGTGGAGTAAAAGACAGCATCCAAGGGATAAAAACATGAGAAAGTGCAAGCACTTATTTCCATCATGGTCCCTGATTTTGGACATGGACAGACATCATAAAACATAGAGCATCATAATAAAACAGAGCATCATAATAATAATTTGTGATATGGCTTACTTTATTCAAAAGCATGTCTGAAGAAAAATACATTTAGTCTTTATAGCCTACTAAAATCAATACTTTGACCCATTGTGAAACAATAATGTATTTGATTGGATTGTTTAGAATACAATCCAATCAAATACATTATTGTTTCACAATGGGTCAAAGTATTGATTGAAGTATTCAACTTTAGATCAGTGGTCACCAACCCGTCGATCGACTGGTCGATCTTTGAGACTTTCCCTGTAGATCTTTCCCTGAAAAAAAAAAAAACCGTTAGTTTTGATGTGAAAAGTGATGCTGCATAAGATAATAATAATAACTTTATAAGATGACTGCACTTAGCACTGACTGAGAAAGTACATATTACAGTTCTACTTTGACAAACATATTTACAATTAGCATTTTATAATGTTAATAATATGAGAGTCCACATTACAGTTCTACTTTTGTTTTGATGTGAAAAGTGATGCTGCATAAGATAACTGCACTTAGCACTGACTGAGAAAGTACACATTACAGTTCTACTTTGACGTTTTAATGTTGGACCAAAGCATTGCATGTAATTAGAATACAGGCAAATAAAAGTAATTTAGTTTAAAGTACAATCTTGGCTGTATTTTTCTCTCAACGCTTCAATAGGTAGATCTTGCCTTCACAAAAAAAAAAAAGGTGATCTTGGGCTTAAAAAGGTTGGTGACCACTGGCTTTAGAATGATAGCAATCCACAAGTAACTGAATGTTGAATGTAATTAGATTACGTTACTGAGTGTTCCAGTAGATTAAGATGGTAACCTGTATTAGATTATATTTTGAAAGTAAACTTCCCCATTCTGCCTAGGCCATACACACCCATGCGAGGGGCGCTGTCCACTGTGTGGTTTGACCGTCACAAGATCTCGCGAGACTGCCCTGAACATCGGGAGTCCATAGACGCCATGTGTGGCGCCCTGGGAGCCGTCATAGAGGAGGAGGTCAGCGCCGGCGTGCCCAAACACAGGCTACTCATCGGTACTAGTGTTGCACCAATAGCTCTCCGTTTGTGTTCTTATCTTAAAGGAACACGCCAACATTATGGGAAGATGCACTTTTTCCAGAGTCGGACAAGAAGATGGACACCACAATTTCCTCTCTGTGGTGCGTTCAGCAGAAAGCTATCCGGCTGCAAGATGGCCTGCAAGCTATACCAGCTTAAAACTCCACGAGAGGTGTTTTTGGACAACAGCTACAGTAGGCTAGCTGGTCCATATCTGCTTCCATTCATTTGGGCTAAGCTAGGCTAGCTTGCAGCTGGATAGCTTTCTACTGAACGCACAGAGATTAAATTGGTATCTATCTTCTTGTCTGACTCTGGAGACAGTAAGTGCATTCCCCATAATGTTGGAGTGTTCCTTTAACCGTATCTGGAGCTCCCAGTCTGGCTCAAAGATGCATTTAGTAAGAATGTTCAATTATTTGAAGTGAGGACCGTATAGACTTGACCGTGTACAATTACATGGAATAAGCGTGGCATTTAGTGGTTGAGTCAACATGGTCCTTATTCCATCAGACCAGCAATGGGGATCTTGTAGATCAACCTCTAAATTACCTGCTTAGTTCATGTCGTGGCTTCCTTCCATTGTCAATCAATCAATCAATCAATCTTTCCATCAAGCCACTAGACGCTTTAAACAGACAGTTCTAACTCGTTTCTTTCCATAGATTACTCACAGTTCGAAGTGTTGCTTGGCCTCTGATGGTTTCGATGATGTTGCGATGTGTTTGCTCAAAATAAAGTACTAAACATTTGCACATGCAACAAAGAAAATAGGCCTTTACAATATTCAAAAGAAAATATGCAAAACTCAAAGAAAATAACAAACTTAGGTATTCTTTCTTTCTTGGTAATGCTTATATAACTTTATAACTTAAAGGGTATTTGTACAAGTTGTATGTACGTATAATACGAAAAGGTAAGTTATGAAAAGGTAGGAAAAAGTATGAAACGATATGAAACGGTTAAAAACTGTTTCCCGACCGCGTCTCTCAAACAGGTTGCCTTCATTGAGGCTTTAGCGCAAGGCGCTGTGGGATTTGTAGTGCGTTGACTACAGACGTCACAATTAAGTGGCTTTCTTATGAAAATCAAAATACTGGCTCTAACAGTTCATATATTTGTACATGGAGAAGTCTATTCAGTCCTCAATTCAAACTAAACTTGCTATCGGCAGGATTGAGGGGGTTACTTTATGAATGTTTTCTGTTACAATTATAAATTAACTGTTCAACATCTTTATGTTGGGTATGTTATACGTACAACAGCTTTTTGTGTTAGCTAGCTAGAAGGGTATGTTATATATTAGGGGTGTAACGGTATATGTATTTGTACAGAACCATTTCGGTACGGGACCTTGAGTTCAATACGCGCCGAACGGGACTTTTAGATTGCTCAGTGTGCAAATCACTTTCTTCGCAACCGAGTTGGGTTCTGAATTGTTGTTGTTGTTGTTGTTACTGGCACATTCTTCAGCTCAATGAAAGTGACGTTGTGTGTCTCCTATCCATCATGCAGTGCATTCAGGCCCACGCAAGTTTTCTATTTTTCTTTTTCACAATCTAATATACATTTTCACAGTTGAATGTAAGTTTATTATCTTTTTTTTCCCGATTATTAATTAAAAAGAATATAAAATATTCGTTGACAGTTGACCCTACTTAACACTTTCGCGGCCACTGGGGCCCGTCTAATATAATGGTTGAGGGCCAGCTTTTGTAAACAAACGTGGGGCTTTTTGTAGAGCTAAATCTATACTTTATAGTATTGCTATCTGTCCATTCTCATTGTCAATTGAGTCCATAAACCGTCCCTTAAAAATGGCTTAAAGAAGAAAAAAAATGCATCAATAGGTTCTGATTTTATAGCGCCGTGAATATAAGCATTATAGCGGATTTGGTCTAGTATATTTTCTGGAAGGCTAGTTATAGAGCTAATAGCTGCTAACGTTATATCCAATGGCATTTCCGTTTTACAGATGCTACAGAAATAACTCAAACTGCATATGATCGGCACGATCCCAAAGCATGTATGCATGAAAGGGGGGGCGGGGGACATCGTTTATTATTATTGATTACCAATAACCGTGTTCGTCTAAGTAGCCACATACGCTGGTCGGCTGGTTGAGTATCATAGCAAGCTCTGATCGGGCTGTAATTTACGTGAAAAAGATCTTACCATGAGCCGGTGGGATCCCCCCGAGCATTTCCCCGTTATCGATCGCCATCTGGTAGATCGATATGTCCATTGGCTGATGATAAATCCCCTTATTGCATGGTGAAATCTGCGATTCGAAACGTAATCCAAGCTACAGGCTGCAGATCCAGAATCGTGCTACTGAAATCTGAAAGAAAGAAAACAAAGATACTGATCCGTTCGCCCACAGGGCACATTGCAGTAGCGCGATAGCGCCCCTAAGAGGATCTGGCCGGTATTGCACACGAATTCATAGAGTAGGGAAAGTCTGCAGTGCCGCTCGGCAACCTTGAACAGGTTATTAAAATGGAATAAAAGCAATAACAACTTCCCACGGATATATCCGTGCCTCTGTCCACAACGCATGGACTCGAAAGCCGGATATATCCGTGCCTGGGCGTCAATGTGTTAACAGTAACTCCACGCTACATCACCCCCGAGTGGTTTGTGTACCATTACAGCCGTAATATATATACAGCTTATTGCATTAGCTAGCTAGAAGCCTTTTGCATTAGCTAGGTAGGAGGGTATGTTATGTATACAACAGCTTTTTGTGTTATAGCTAGCTAGCAGCTTTTTGCGTTCTCTTTCCCTTTTATTTGGTCTTTTATGTCCACCAGTCTGTCTTTTTATTTTTTTTTCCTCACTCCCTTCTTTTCTCTCTCACTTTATCCTTGGCTTTTTCCCCTCCATCTTGTATTTCTTTCCCCTCCTTCTCCTTCCTACTGTTCTTGTTCTCTCATACACACACAACATGCACACAACTCACACACAACACACACACTCGACACAGGCGCACACATACGCACACTCGCCTAAGTCCATGTTAACCCTGGTGTTCTAAACTCCCCCTGTCATGTCTCTGATATAAAATGAAGAATGCATCTTATCGGGTTACCACGTTCTTTCATATGCTGCCAATTAGCAACTAAAGAAGTATTTCAGCCCCTCCACCCCCACCCAAAAAAAAAGCTTTCTCCTTCAAATACTGTGGTTATCAAGTTCACATAAATAACAACGGAATGAAACAGTGCAGATTGAGTGCCGTAAAGATGATGATGATGATTTGAACCCGGTTCAGAGTTCCCACAGGAAATCAGGTGGAGGGGGGAGGAGAGGGGGGGGGGGGCATCATGGCTTTTTAATGTCTCTGTAACACGGAGAATGATCGCTGCGTATGAAAGAGGAAACCACTGAGAGTAGTGGGAAAGGGTTAACCTACAAGCCCTGAAATATATAAATATACAGAAATAGTTGGGGGCTTGTGTGAAAATCTCCACGCAGAAGGCCAGAAAAGCCCCTGAACTCCGCTCCAGAGAAAGTGATTCAAAAAACACATGGTCCTGAGAGACTGCTGAAATATTATCTTCCTAAATCATAACATTTTGTCATTAACTATAAATACTCATTGGAGTCGGTCGGCGTGCTGGAGAGAGACGCAGTGAACCCAGAGTCCACTTCCAGGGCTGACAGACTGACAAGCGGCAGGACTTTCCATGGAAACGTTTTTCAAGAGACTTGTGTTGATGTTTTTCTCTCTGTAAGAGGCACTGATCCACGGGAAACGAATCGCACACACTCTCATGACTTCACACAAACTGGCTCAAACATATGTAAACACTCTCTCACACACACACACACACACACACACACACACACACACACACACACACCTACACACACACACACACACACACACACACACACACACACACACACACACACACACACACACACGGACCGCTCAGCTAACCAACACAGAGAAGGCTGTGTATTAGAGCTTAAAGAGGTTTTAAGAAATGTTTTTTTTTTTTTTGGAACTGGTTATCGTTCTCCACCAGACACCAGGGGCACACTGTGGGGGAAAGTGTCTACATTTGCGCCCCCATTTCCCTTAAAGTGGAATGTTAGCGTTGTTAGCATTCCTGTATGTAGCATTCCTCACTTGAAACCGTGGTGCGCAGCATGTCGCTACAGTAGGTGAGCTACTATGGTTTCAGTGCTTGACCCTAATTGTTCAAACATCATACATTCCATCTTAGGGAAACGGAGGGACACATGTTGACACCTTTCTCCGCGAGACAAAAATTATGAACAATAAGCAACTAAATATCAACGTATTCCTTTAAGGCAGAGTCAGGTAGAGACAGGACAATCCTTGATTTTCTTTACGCGTGCAGATTCCCTCCCTCCCTCCTCCTTCTGCCCCTCCTTCCTATATCCTCCCTGCCTCCCTCCCTCCCTCCCTCTATCCATCCATCCCTCCCCCCTCTTCACCCCTCCTTCTATCCCTCCTTCCTCTCATCTCTCCCTCCCTCCACTCCTTCCTTCCTCTCCCTCCATCCATCCCTCCTCTCTCCCTCCATCCCTTTCTCATCCCTCCATCCCTCCCCCCTCCCTCTGACAGAATGATGGCTACTTGTAGACTTTCCCAGATGTACACAGCGTGCCCAGATGTGCCCAGATGTGTGAGATTAAGGACAGGCGGAGGAGCCGGTGCCCATTCCAAAGGAGCAAAAAAAAAGCTGATGATGTGGAACTAAGGACTTCTATTCATTTTAATGTTTTTTCTTTCTTTTTTCTTTTTTTCAAGTCCAGGCGGAGAGTATTTTCCACCTCTGTGCGCTGAGACAGCCATGACTAAGCTACTGTTTCTCTCATACGGAGATTAATGTATTTATATTTACCTTTCGCTTTATTCAGTATAGGATTTAATACTTAAAATCTCCAACCAACCAAAAATGTAATGTCTCTCATCGAAGGGGGTTTCTCCATGGGCGGAGCCATGGCGCTCCACCTGGCATGCCGCTACCACCCTGACGTAGCAGGAGTCTTCGCCCTGTCCAGCTTCCTCAATAAGGACTCTGTTGCATTTCAGGTAAATAAGGAACCCATTGTGATGTCATTCGCCATGTGTTTTAAAGGCCCTATATGTTATCCAAAATGTACTGTAAACTATCAGGTTGCACCACTACAAAAGTAGTAGTAGTAGTAGTTTATTCAGTCATCGTCTCACACAATACAATATACACCATCATTTAACAATATTTGATTTTACAGTGACTGAAAAGGTACAGACTGAAGCAGAATGCTTATACGTGCCTGTCCTATATTCTTAACAAAAATTAAGACTCCAAAACAGTATTTTGATTTGATTTGAAGTCTTTATTTCGAACATGCAATGAATACAACAAACAATAACAAAAAAGAAAAACAACTCAATCTGCATGTTCGAAAAGGAGTAGGAAGAAGTATACACTTATTTAATCCTACCCCTTTTCCACTACTCAAATGAGTGTACTATTTTAAACATAAAAAAGAAAAGAAAAGAAAAGAAAAAAAATATATATATATATATGCAAAACAAAAAACAAAAACTATATATGTATAAAATAAAATAAAATAGAAACAAAATAAAAATGTAAACACCTGTGAATATCAAGTCCCTTCTTCATCCCTGTACCTTGTGAACATAATTTCCTTATACATCAATTTGAATTGTCTCATGTTTGGACATTGCTTTAACACCACATTAAGACTGTTCCACAGTTTCACTCCACATATTGAGATGCAGTGTTTTCTCATGGTAGTGCGTACGTTTAGCACCTTTAAGTGCTAAAAGAAAATAGCAAAAAACAGTATTATTCACCCTTGTAGTTTTCAAAAATAGCTTTACAAACCATTTTCTTAAAAACCAAAAGCGAATTACTCATTCTTAACTGTATATCAGCATTGTTCCACAAGTTAACCCCAATAATAGAAATACACCTCCTTTTAAAAGAATAAATTAGAATAGGAATGACTGAGCTGTTGGTATGTACATATGAGTGACATTATGAATGTCAGTGCATTAATTGGGACACATTATTATGGAAAATGTGTTTTGCCTAGTCTTTGTATGGATTTGGCAGTCTGAAATTATTTAGGCGCTGTGGATAAATGTCATATGTGCTCCTTGCCGTTTGGCCAGGGTTTGAAGTCAGATTGATGAGCCTAAACAAGCTGTTCAGAATTATTGCTCATTGTCGGGGTCAAATAAATCAAACAATTTCATTTAATACTATTAAATAGATTTAATCAATTAGCAATGCTTTTTGGAGCCAGGAACACAACCTGCCTAATGTACAGTTTGTAAAACGTGGGGCAGACACACAAGGAAGGAAATATTACATGTAAAACGTGGTGTGTTGCTACACCAACCAAAAAACATGTGTTCAACACAGAGAAGAGGTGCTGGAAAACAAATAATTATTACAATTAGATTATTTACAAAAAAATGTTCAACGGATTCAAGGAAGTCCTATAAAATAGTTGAAAATAATAATAATTATTATTATTATTTGTATAACAGCTTTATGAGAATTGCAGCCCAAAGTGCTTCACATCAGTAAAAATAGACATAAAATAGACAGAATAAAAGCAATGCAGGTAAGAACATTAAATATAATGACTCACACAGTTTAAAACCGTCCCCGTTCGGTCAGAAAACACTTTTGGATCTCCTCCGCCAGCTCTCGCACAACAAGAGTGAAATAGATCTGATTTACAACCATCACAGTGTGGGTGTAATGAGTGTAAAGTGGAAGAATGTATTAAATTAAAAGTGAAGAGATAAGACGCATAACACACATAACAATACTAATAATATGAGAGATAGATAGATAGATAGATAGATAGATAGATAGATAGATAGATAGATAGATAGATAGATAGATAGATAGATGGATGGATGGATGGATGGATGGATAGATAGATAGTTATGGTTAAGACATAAAGTTAAAGGCGGTCAGGTGGCGTAGCGGAGATTGCGTTCGTCACCAACCCTGGAGACGCTAGGATTCGCCTGTTCGAATCCAGCTCACAGCTCCGGGGTTGTCACCAGCTTGGCTGGCCGTTCACACTAATACAATTGGCAGTATTAGAGGGTGGGAGAAGCTGGCGGGGTGGGTCCGGGTCGTTGTAAACAGCGACTCCTACAGTTCGGTCGGGGCGCCTGCTAAGCGCGGATAGGATCTAAGTGGGATAGTGTGATCCTTCCACACGCTACGCCCTCTCAGTGAAAGTCTGCGCTGCCAGGTGAAAAGAAGCGGTTGATTGGCTAGACGTGTGTCAGAGGAAGCACGTGATAGCCTCCACTCTCCCAGACCGACTGTGGGGGGTAAGTGCGCAGCGACCAGGAAGGGGATTGGGAATTGGCATAACGACTAACATTGGGATGGGAGAAAATCGGAGGAAAAATGGAGGGGGAAAAAGATCAATAAAAAAAAAAATACATAAAGTTAAGGTTAGGGTTCGATCCCCTTGAAATACATACACATGTTACATTTTCGATACAATACGTAAATATATTATTTATGGCTATAAGATAACGTACATTATGTACCTTTTTCCTGTGGTTGATTTATTGACTTTATTTATATATTTTAAGTGAGATCGGGCCAGTAGTAAAGGAGAAGACATTTCTGAGTGGTTTCATGACCACACTGACTCATCCCAGTCGTACTCTCTGTCTTCAAGATTCAAGAGGTTTATTTGTCACATACATACCAGGGCATACAGTGAAATGCGGGTGGCCATGCCCGCATCGATTGTGCAATAATACTAATAATAAAATAGACGTAAAAAAAAGGGTAATAAGAAGACATAAGAGGTGCATGATAAAAAATAGACATGCTAAATTCCTGAGAAGGCACTGGGACCTATGTACACTACTATACAATATACAGTTTTAACTCTGTCATTATGCTATACTTATGCTATATCTAAACTATACTATACAAGAACCACATCGGTTCTTTCCTTAAAGTGACCTTTATGTTCCTCATTCTCCTGCAGGCTGCGAAGAGGAGCGGGTCAGAGCCGGAGCGATCCCTCTCTCTCACCCTGTTCTCTGTCTCCTGCAGGCTGCCTCTCCCTCTCTCTCACCCTGTTCTCTGTCTCCTGCAGGCTGCCTCTCTCTCTCTCTCACCCTGTTCTCTGTCTCCTGCAGGCTGCCTCTCTCTCTCTCTCTCACCCTGTTCTCTGTCTCCTGCAGGCTGCCTCTCTCTCTCTCTCACCCTGTTCTCTGTCTCCTGCAGGCTGCCTCTCTCTCTCTCTCTCACACCCTGTTCTCTGTCTCCTGCAGGCTGCCTCTCTCTCTCTCACACCCTGTCCTCTGTCTCCTGCAGGCTGCCTCTCTCTCTCTCTCACCCTGTCCTCTGTCTCCTGCAGGCTGCCTCTCTCTCTCTCACCCTGTCCTCTGTCTCCTGCAGGCTGCCTCTCTCTCTCTCTCACCCTGTCCTCTGTGTCCTGCAGGCTGCCTCTCTCTCTCTCTCACACCCTGTCTGTCTCCTGCAGGCTGCCTCTCTCTCTCTCTCACCCTGTCCTCTGTCTCCTGCAGGCTGCCTCTCTCTCTCTCACCCTGTCCTCTGTCTCCTGCAGGCTGCCTCTCTCTCTCTCTCACCCTGTTCTCTGTCTCCTGCAGGCTGCCTCTCTCTCTCTCACACCCTGTCCTCTGTCTCCTGCAGGCTGCCTCTCTCTCTCACACACCCTGTTCTCTGTCTCTACCTGCAGGCTGCGGAGGAGCGGGTCAGAGCCGGAGCGTCTCTCCCCGACCTCTTCCAGTGCCACGGGACCAAAGACGATCTGGTGCTCCACCAGTGGGGCGAGGACACGGCAGCGCGGCTTCAGAAGACAGGCGTGACCACCACCTTTCACTCCCTCCCAGGAATCTACCACCAGCTGTCCCGCGGTGAGATGGAGCTTCTGAGGGCTTGGATCGTCGCCAAGCTGCCCCCTCCCTGATGAAACCCACTAGGACCCTGCATCCTGCACCACAGACTCTTACCACCTTTAGGACAGAGGTCTAAAAAACGATGACAACAAAACAAGCCTGGATCCAAGACATTGGATGTTCGGCAACGATAGGGGGTCAAGCAGGCACCCTTTCCCTGAAGTACACTGGTTCTCTACCCTTTTGGTTCATGGCCCCTGAAACCAGAGGGATGGATGCATGTCCGTCACCCAACATCATGCTCAAGTATAATATCGCTGCTGGCGGGACAAAACCTCGTAACTCCAAAAAACCCAACTTTTCAGCAGATGAAAAAAACGAACACAGATTTGAGGGCGAATAGAGTTACGAGGTTTAGACAGATGATTGGTTTAATGCTTTCCCATTGTGTAGACTTTGTAAAACCACACACACACATGGAGGATGATCTACTGAGTTGATACAAAAAATATATATATATGGAGTTAGGAGGTTTAGACAGATGATTGGTTTAATGCTTTCCCATTGTTTAAACGTTGTAAAACCCACACACACATATGGAGGATGATCTACGGAGTTGATTTATATAAAAGAAAAAATGGGGTTATGAGGTTTTGTCCCCGCCGGCAGCGATATTATACTTATTAAATATATATTATTATTATTAAATATATAATATATACAGACTTCAAATAGTCATTATTTCACAAGAAGAAAGCATCTCTATACCATCTATTTACTAGAAGCCATCTCTACCATCTATTTAGTAGAACGCATCTATACCATCTATTTAGTAGAAGGCATCTATACCATCTATTTAGTAGAACGCATCTATACCATCTATTTAGTAGAAGACATCTATACCATCTATTTAGTAGAAGCCATCTATAGGTGGCTTCACAGGAATTATGTTACCAGGGAACAGTTTGTATTTCCTGTCAGTTATTGCTTTAACAAACAACATCGCAACATGAAATAAACGTGGGTCCTTTTTTAGTAGGTTATCGTTTTCACTTTGAAACCGTCTCTTTTTAGAAGAAAGACTCCCAGCTTGAAAACTACCGCTGTAGAACACACAGTTCCCATGACGACCCCAGGGGTTGTTGTTAACCTCTGTAATTTATAGACCTTGCTTTGGGGCGCAATACCCCCTTTTGAGTTTGTCAATAAATGTGTCATGTTTGTGTAATATATATGGCATTTTGCGCTCGCTCACGAAACAGCTGTGTGCGGTCCGACCTCCTCCGGAATCAGAATGTGACAGAGGAGTGCGTCCAAACCGCTCTCCCCCCCCCCTGAGCAGCGCAGGCCCCCCCACTCACACTCTCCAAGCTCCACAGTGTCAGTTATGACAGCACCCCCCCCCCCCCCCCTCTGCTTCCACAAGTACCTTCTCTGCAGCAGTCGGCCTCTGCTGATCTATACATCACTATATAGTTAATATACAACACTAAGGCTGTAAAGCAGCCGTATAGATTCGATATAAAAGTGACATAGGGGGCGCCCTCGTGGCGCATACCATAGTGCCTCGCGCACCTACGCGGCCGACCTGGGTTCGATCCCAGCTCCCGTCGTTATTTGTCGCATGTCTTCCCCACATCTCCTCCCGTTCGCCCTCTCCTCTGTCGGTCCTGCGTGACCAATAAAGCTGTAAAAATAATAATAAAAAAAAAAAGTGACATAGTGACGATTGGTTGTTAGTAGGGATGCTCGATATTGGCTTTTTTACCGATACCGATATTGTCCAACTCTTAATTTCCGATACCGATATATGCAGGGTTTCCCCCCCCCAAAAAACGGAATAATTTCAGGTAATTAACATTACATATCTCTTGTTGTGGAATTAACACAACATTATGCATACTTTTCACAATAAATAAAATCAGAATTTGTTCTTACTTGCTTGCCTGGGTAAATAAAGGTTATAGAAATTTAAAAGAAAATAATAAAAAAATTTGAAAACCGATACCGATATTTTCCGATATCACATTTTAATGCCAATATCGGCCGATAATATCGGTAGGCCGATGATATCGGACATCCCTAGTTGTTAGGGTTCATTGTTTCTTGGTTTCAACAAAAGAAGCCTATGTTTCAGTCTCGGAACAGCGCTGGGTTTCTGTGGAGCAGGTAAAACCATTGTAGCTGCAGGTAGAAGTGGCACAAATCAGATGTTATTTTGCTCATAATGTGACTCAGATCACGGCACAAATCATATGCGACTCCGATCACGGCACAAATCATATGCGACTCCGATCATGGCACAAATCATATGTGACTCAGATCACGGCACAAATCATATGTGACTCAGATCACGGCACAAATCATATGTGACTCCGATCACGGCACGAATCATATGTGACTCCGATCACGGCACGAATCATATGTGACTCAGATCACGGCACGAATCATATGTGACTCAGATCACGGCACAAATCATGCAACTCCGATCACGGCACAAATCATATGTGACTCAGATCACGGCACAAATCATATGTGACTCAGATCACGGCACAAATCAGATGTTTTCTATTATGATTTGGGCCACTTTCGGATGTGGTCCTAAATCCGATACAGGTCAGATTTTTTTGCATTGAACTTAATAAATTAAACTGTGACTTCAATGTCCTTCATGTTTTCACGTCCATGATCGTTATTGTTCATTTGCGCATGCGGGTCAGTTCAGGAGCGTGATCAGTTCACACTGGAATCTGATATTGGCCACATTTAAAAAATAATTTAATTTTTTTAAAGAATGTGAACAGCCAAACGAAATAAATCTGATCTGAGCTATAAATCAGAATTGAGCACTATGGCTTGCAGTGTGAACGTAGCCATAGACTGTTGTTCTGAACCAGAGAGGAGGGGGGGGGGGACTGAGAGTAGGTTAACAGCACCAGAGTCAACGCTGCCCCAGTAGCAGGGGTACATTTAATTGGTCCACTTTGGCACCAACTCATTGGCTGGAGTTGGGAAGTACTGCTATTCTCTCTCTCTCTCTCTTTCCCTATGTCCTTTTTTTTCATACTCCATTAGGTTTTTTGCTGGAAATGTGTTGACCATGTGTTCTGGACGGAGGTGTGCTGTGTTTGCTCAGTGGCTCTGCTCCCCAACACACATCACATCATTAATGGTTATTGGAAGGAAGTGGTTTGTTAGCGTTGGTGTTCAGGATGCTTCTCTCTGGGTGCCGGGGGCTTCTTATGAGTGACAATTGTTAACGATGATCTGAAAGTTAGATAAACATGAGAGAGGTCACCCTACGAAGGTTTATTGATGAAGCGCTGACTTGATAAATGTCCCTTGTTCTCTGTCGACATGAGAGAGACCCTACGAAGGTTTATTGATGAAGCGCTGACTTGATAAATGTCCCTTGTTCTCTGTCGACATGAGAGAGACCCTACGAAGGTTATTGATGAAGCACTGACTTGATAAATGTCCCTTGTTGTCTGTCGACATGAGAGAGACCCTACGAAGGTTATTGATGAAGCGCTGACTTGATAAATGTCCCTTGTTCTCTGTCGACATGAGAGAGACCCTACGGAGGTTATTGATGAAGCGCTGACTTGATAAATGTCCCTTGTTGTCTGTCGACATGAGAGAGACCCTACGGAGGTTATTGATGAAGCACTGACTGGATAAATGTCCCTTGTTGTCTGTCGACATGAGAGAGACCCTACGGAGGTTATTGATGAAGCACTGACTGGATAAATGTCCCTTGTTCTCTGTCGACATGAGAGAGACCCTACGGAGGTTATTGATGAAGCACTGACTGGATAAATGTCCCTTGTTCTCTGTCGACATGAGAGAGACCCTACGGAGGTTATTGATGAAGCGCTGACTTGATAAATGTCCCTTGTTGTCTGTCGACATGAGAGAGACCCTACGGAGGTTATTGATGAAGCGCTGACTTGATAAATGTCCCTTGTTGTCTGTCACTCTTGCATTCCTGGAGACACCCGCCCCATCTAATGAACTAGTAGATCCCTGAGAGGAGGAGGGGGAGGTCAGGGAGGAGGAGGAGGTCAGGGAGGAGCAGGAGGAGGAGGTCAGGGAGGAGGAGGAGGTCAGGGAGGAGCAGGAGGAGGAGGTCAGGGAGGAGGAGGTCAGGGAGTAGGAGGAGGTCAGGGAGGAGCAGCAGGAGGAGGTCAGGGAGTAGGAGGAGGTCAGGGAGGAGCAGCAGGAGGAGGTCAGGGAGGAGCAGGAGGAGGAGGTCAGAGAGGAGGAGGGGGAGGTCAGGGAGGAGGAGGAGGTCAGGGAGGAGCAGGAGGAGGAGGTCAGGGAGGAGCAGGAGGAGGAGGTCAGGGAGGAGCAGGTCAGGGAGGAGGAGGTCAGGGAGTAGGAGGAGGTCAGGGAGGAACAGCAGGAGGAGGTCAGGGAGGCGCTGCCACGTCAGTCAAGTCAAGAGTTTTATTTGTCACGGCATACAAGCATACAGTGAAATGCGGGTTTGTGCAATAATACAAGTAATAAAAATAAGAATAAGACATAGAATGAGACATAACAGGTATAATGTACATAAAGTTTACAAAAAGCATGGTAAAGACATTAGTGGCCCACACCGACTCACACTGGCCCACACACCGACTCACACTGGCCCACACACCGACTCACACTGGCCCACACACCGACTCACACTGGCCCACACCGGCCCGCCGTACAGACCATGTAGCCTGGGAGATGACTGAAATCACTGCAAGAGCTAGTAGGCTATTTTTAAGCATCTTTCTGTGGCCATTTTCATTTTTACATCTATCTTTTTCACTTGGATTATGTAATTGGTTTGTCATGACAAACTAATAAAAAAAGCGCGATTTACCCGGTGGCTACAACAACACACAGTGACTACATGCATCATTGTTTACAATGAACGGTGGGGCTAATCTAAAGGACTGGACACGGACGCGTTAAACAGCAATCAATTAATTTAATATAACAGTCCGGTTCTGTGTTTGTTTGTGTCTGTAGATTGTTGGTGAACAACTAACTTTAGGTTAGTTTAACGCGTCCGTGTCCAGTCCTTTAGATTAGCCCCACCGTTCATTGTAAACAATGATGCATGTAGTCACTGTGTGTTGTTGTAGCCACCGGGTAAATCACGATTTTTTATTAGTTTGTCATGACAAACCAATTACATAATCCAAGTGAAAAAGTTAGATGTAAAAATGAAAATGGCCACAGAAAGATGCTTAAAAATAGCCTACTAGCTCTTGCAGTGATTTCAGTCATCTCCCAGGCTACATGGTCTGTACGGCGGGCCGGTGTGGGCCAGTGTGAGTCGGTGTGTGGGCCAGTGTGAGTCGGTGTGTGGGCCACTAATGTGGGCCAGTGTGTGGGCCGGTGTGTGGGCCAGTGTGTGAGTCGGTGTGTGGGCCACTAAGATTAGTTTCTGTGTCGTCAAATGTTGTGCTTAGTGAACAACGTGAGGCTGCCTGGAGATATAGCTCTAAGGTGGAAGAGCTGATCAGCAGAGGGAAGCAGTAATCTAACAACTGTGAGAATTTCAAACAGTAGGCTATCTTTCCTTCTTTCAGATTTTTGATACACTGTTTCTCCATCAAGAAAGCTTTTTCATAATTCAGATGGCATTTTACTAACTTCAGTGTCAACCAAGAATGATATGCAATTCGAAATTGGCCCCTGTAAAAAAAATGGTGGAGCTGAAAAAGCTAGAATTAAAAAAACAAAAATTGCTAGTAAAAGACGCAGAACAATATTTGAAAATTACAGACCTGTTTAGTAGAGGAAGGAACAAGTGACTTGCTGCGAAACATGCTGGTGATGTAGAGTAGGACAGTTTCATTGGGGGAGAGACAGAGAGAGTGACAAACAGACAAACAGACAGACAGAGAGACAGAAAGACACACACAGAGAGAGAGAGAGCATGAGAGAGAGAGACACACAAAGAGAGAGAGAGAGCATGAGAGAGAGAGACACACAGAGACACATACACAGAGAGCGAGACATGCAGAGAGAGAGAGAGACACACACAGAGAGAGAAACACACACAGAGAGAGAGACACACACAGAGAGAGACACACACAGAGAGAGAGAGAGACACACAGAGAGAGAGAGACACACATGCACAAAGAGAGAGAGAGACACACAGAGAGAGAGACACACAGAGAGAGAGACACATACACAGAGAGAGAGAGAGAGAGACCTGGGCCCTCATTTATCAATGGTGCGTACGCACAGATATGTGCGTAACCCGTGCGTACTACGATCATTTCTAAGCAAAGTGTGTGACTTATCAATTTGAACGTGTGCTTGACTTTGTGCGTATATTTACGCACAGCTCAGGGCATGCGTACCTGGCGCCCAGCGGTATGACCCGTAATTCATTATAGTTAATTGTAAAATAGTGACAGTAGTGTTAGGGATTGTAATGCGACCCCAATCGCACGACACAGACAGGTAATCAGAGTTAGCCAAAACAAGGGCATAATTTATTCACAACAAAAAAGCGGCACTGTCCCTTTAAGGGAGAACTCAAAATACACAGGTGCATCTTCTAGAGTCCATGACTGAAATGAAAGCTCTGGGTCTGGTCCTGTTCAGACTCACCAGAACACTTGCCAACGGGCAACACAGCAAACGGAGTCCATGAAAAAGGAGTGAGAACATAGGCATCCTCCCGTGGAAGCCTAGAGAGCGATGACGATGCCTCACACCACCGAACACTGCCGACGTGCAACTCAGCAAACGGGACCCACCGAAACGGAGTGTGATCATAGGAATCCTCTCGTGGAAACATTGAGAGCGATGACGATGTCTCACACCAGGAACGAGGCCCACGGAGAGAGAGTTGGAGGCAGTAGATGGCACGACGTCTCACCCTAGATGGTAGCAACGGATGGCACGACGTATCCCAGTGAGAACATAGGAAATCCTCCCGTGGGAGAGCGAAGACGATGTCTCACCAGGAGCGCGGCAGTTGATGGTAGATACAGAACGACCTGGCAATGAGTGGAAGGCAGTGGGCAGTATTTGTAGTCTCCCGACGAGCTAAATGCCAACCACTCTCAGGTGCGCGAGGAAGACACTTTGGCACGCCCCCTCGTTGGGCAGCATGCAGTCCTACCCAGCCCTCACAAGTAGTGTAATTATAACGGGCTCACGCGCGAACAAGAGGTTGGCCTGCTTGTTTGGCACGGGGGGGGGGGGGGGGGGGGGCAGACGCAGAACACCCACCTCCAAACGCGATCAAATATTGTTTAAAATAAAAAGCGAAATACTATTATTTTGTGTGTCATGTTTCCAAATAAGATTGGTCTACTTTCTACTTCAATTTGTTAGAATAGAATAGATGACCTCCGTTGAAACTTCACTGAGACTAAGACAGTCTATTTGTGAGCTCCCGCACAGACGTGATAATAATAATAATAATAATAATAATAATAATAATAATAATAATAATAATAATAATAATAATAATAATAATAATAATAATAATAATAGCTTCATTTTATATAGCGCTTTTCAAGAGACCCAAGGTCGCTTTACATAGGGGGAAAAAATAACAAAGTAACAAACATAGTGGACAGACACAACATATAAATATGATGATGGAATTCAAGTGCGTGTTTTTATTGATCACATAGGCAGGCTATACATAGGCTACATGGCAGTGAGATTCATTGTTCTACTCTCGTATTATTCTTATAGTATATGCTATTGTCAAGAAGGAAGTACATTATTTTCAATCGTTGCTTTAATTCGTATAGCCGAGACGCAGTCTCCTATCAGCTTCATTAATCCCGACCCCAGGGGCGGGGCTAGGGGGTGGCTACTTGGGCTCAAGCCCCGAATGTTTTCTGAAAAGCCCAGAATCTATTTTTTTTTTTTTTTTTTTTTTTTGACAATTAATCATTGTTACATGAAAATATGTTTGCACCAGATTTAGCAGAAGCTAATTTCCATCTGTAGTCTATCCAGCTGCTAACTGTATTTGAGTGAGTTAAGTCTTGGTGTTATGGTAGACTCAGACCTAAGCTTTAAATCACAATCAACAAGTTGACAAAAACATAATTCTTCCACCTTAGAAACATAGCTTTTGAGATATGTGATAACACAGGCTGCCGGCATGTCTTTATGAATGGAAATATCAAATAAAAGAAACAACGAAGAAAACCCGACTATACTCTGGTTTTCGGGGGTCCTGCCGCTCAACGTTCGGCGAGTTAACCCTAGATCTTAGATCCTAATATGAAAAACGATGTGATTTAATGTTCTATATCTTACCTTGACTTTGTCTATTTTACTGCTATCTATTTTATGCTTTATGTCTGCACTTTATGCATTGCTCTTGATCTGCCAATGTTGTGCTCATATTATGTACTGCTGTGAAGCACTTTCAGCTGCAATTCTTGTATGAAAGGTGCTATACAAACACAGTGTATTATTATTATTATTATTATTATTATTATTATTATTATTATTATTATTATTATTATTATTATTATTATTATTATTATTATTATTATTATTATAAATTATTATAGTTTGCTTCATTAATTAAAGGGTGTGAATTTAAGTGTTCTCTAGTGCCTTTTGTCTGCTTTAAGGTGGTGGTATAAGTTAAAGGTTGTGATGTCGAAGTAAAAAGAATCCTAAGCCCCAGATCTTCTACAATCCAAAATCCGCCCCTGGTTTTGACCATCCCTACCAATTAGGGGTGTAACGATTCGACACATAACAATAAGTATATAATAATAATTGGTGCGTGTGTGTGTGTGTAGTTCCACTAGTTGTTTTTGGTATGGGACACCACCACCACACCCCGTGATTGGACATAATAACAGCCTGTGACCATTTCTTCAGTGGATGTGTGAAGATTAGGGATGTCCGATATTGGCATTAAAATGTAATATCGGAAATGATCGGTATTGGTTTAAAAAAAATAAAAAATCTTTTTATTAATTTTTGTTTACATTTATTTAAGCTTTGTTTACCCAGGCAAGCAAGTAAGAACAAATTCGTATTTTATTTATTGTGAAAAGTATGCATAATGTTGTGTTTTGGGGGGGGGGGGGGGGGGGGGGGGGGGGAACCCTGCATAACGGTATCGGTTGATATCGGTATCGGAAATTAAGAGTTGGACAATATCGGTATATCGGATATCGGTAAAAAAGCCAATATTGAACATCCCTAGTGAAGATATTTGCTAAGCGTTATTTCCTAGCACGCCTCCTGTCCTGCAGACGTCTCTAGTTTACCTCTTGTCCTGCAGACGTCTCTAGTTTACCTCCTGTCCTGCAGATGTCTCTAGTTTGTCTCCTGTCCTGCAGACGTCTCTAGTTTGTCTCGTGTCCTGCAGACGTCTCTAGTTTACCTCCTGTCCTGCAGATGTCTCTAGTTTGTCTCCTGTCCTGCAGACGTCTCTAGTTTACCTCCTGTCCTGCAGATGTCTCTAGTTTGTCTCCTGTCCTGCAGACGTTTCTAGTTTGTCTCCTGTCCTGCAGACGTCTCTAGTTTACCTCCTGTCCTGCAGACGTCTCTAGTTTACCTCCTGTCCTGCAGACGTCTCTAGTTTGTCTCCTGTCCTGCAGATGTCTCTAGTTTGTCTCCTGTCCTGCAGACGTCTCTAGTTTACCTCCTGTCCTGCAGAAGTCTCTCGTTTACCTCCTGTCTGTCCTGCAGACGTCTCTCGTTTACCTCCTGTCTGTCCTGCAGACGTCTCTAGTTTGTCTCCTGTCCTGCAGACGTCTCTAGTTTGTCTCCTGTCCTGCAGACGTCTCTAGTTTACCTCCTGTCCTGCAGACGTCTCTAGTTTGTCTCCTGTCCTGCAGACGTCTCTAGTTTACCTCCTGTCCTGCAGACGTCTCTAGTTTACCTCCTGTCTGTCCTGCAGACGTCTCTCGTTTACCTCCTGTCTGTCCTGCAGACGTCTCTAGTTTGTCTCCTGTCCTGCAGACGTCTCTAGTTTGTCTCCTGTCCTGCAGACGTCTCTAGTTTACCTCCTGTCCTGCAGATGTCTCTAGTTTGTCTCCTGTCCTGCAGACGTCTCTAGTTTACCTCCTGTCCTGCAGACGTCTCTAGTTTACCTCCTGTCTGTCCTGCAGACGTCTCTAGTTTACCTCCTGTCCTGCAGACGTCTCTAGTTTGTCTCCTGTCCTGCAGACGTCTCTAGTTTACCTCCTGTCCTGCAGACGTCTCTAGTTTACCTCCTGTCCTGCAGACGTCTCTCGTTTACCTCCTGTCTGTCCTGCAGACGTCTCTAGTTTGTCTCCTGTCCTGCAGACGTCTCTAGTTTACCTCCTGTCTGTCCTGCAGACGTCTCTCGTTTACCTCCTGTCCTGCAGACGTCTCTAGTTTGTCTCCTGTCCTGCAGATGTCTCTAGTTTGTCTCCTGTCCTGCAGACGTCTCTAGTTTACCTCCTGTCCTGCAGACGTCTCTAGTTTGTCTCCTGTCCTGCAGATGTCTCTAGTTTGTCTCCTGTCCTGCAGACGTCTCTAGTTTACCTCCTGTCCTGCAGACGTCTCTAGTTTACCTCCTGTCCTGCAGACGTCTCTAGTTTGTCTCCTGTCCTGCAGACGTCTCTAGTTTGTCTCCTGTCCTGCAGACGTCTCTAGTTCCTGCTGAACGACTACGGAAAAAAATCATGTTGACCGAATTACATCTTAGCAACGCTAAGCAGGGACGTGCACAGGACTTTAGAGGGGCAGGTGCTCAAAGGCTGAAAAGGGCACTCGGCCTGTGCTATTTTTGGGGGCCATTTTTGGGCTGGGAGGGGCCTTTTTATGCTTTTGCGGGGGTTTTGGTGATCAAATATTGAATATTAATAATAATCAGTGCAGGAGCTCACTTATCCTTGAAAGACACTTTTATCACTGACTTAAAAGGCCCATACATCTCCATAAATGTTCAGGGCGGAGGGAATAAGTGCTTACCCTACAGACCCCAAGTCTGTTAGGACATCAGACTCGGTTGGCAGTGCTCAAAACGTACCTTTTTAAAATAGCTTTTATATTAATTATCATCTTTATTTCATTGTCTTATTTTTCTTTATTTCTATACATTTTACTTAAATATTTTATTATAATTTGTATCATTGTTTTATGTAGTTTTTGTTATCATTTTATTTGTTCTTTTTGAATGTGAACATATTATTTAAATTATTCAAATGGAACTCAAACATGTTCCGTTGTGATGTCACCAGTGTTGGGCAAGTTACTTTTAAAAAGTAACTAGTTACAGTTACTAGTTACTTCTTCCAAAAAGTATATTCTGTAGATACATTTTAAAATCCCCACATGGTAAAGGAAACAATGTCCTGTACAATCCTTAATGAGCTGCGTCTGGAGGGAAGGTTCTGTGATGTGGTTATTAAAGTCAACAGCACTGAGTTTAATGCCCACAAGGCCCTCCTGTGTGACTGCAGTGACTATTTCAGGTAAGTTTAGCTTGGTTCAGGTTAGCTTGGTTCAGGTTAGCTTGGTTAGTAAACAGATACCATACTGTACTTTTACTGTAAACAGATGCTATACTATACTTCTACTGTAAACAGATACTAGACTGCATGTCTACTGTAAAAAGATTATATACTGTACTTCTACTGTAAAAAGATAATATACTGTACTTCTACTGTAAACAGATACTATACTGTACTTCTACTGTAAACAGATACTAGACTGTACTTCTAATGTAAAAATATACTATCATGTACTTCTACTGTAAACAGATACTGTACTTATACTGTAAACCGATACTATACTGTACTTCTACTGTAAACAGATACTATACTGTGTGTCTACTGTAAAAATATACTATACTGTACTTATACTCTAAAAAGATAATATAATGTACTTGTGATGTCACCAGTGTTGGGCAAGTTACTTTTAAAAAGTAACTAGTTACAGTTACTAGTTACTTCTTCCTAAAAGTAACTAAATTACTTACTCAGTTACAAATGATAAAAGTAACTAGTTACTTCAGAAAGTAACTATTGCATTACTTTTTTTATTAAATTTTTTTTATAATTTTTAGCATTTTTACAGCTTTATTGGTCACGCAGGACCGACAGAGGAGAGGGCGAACGGGAGGAGATGTGGGGAGGACATGCGACAAATAACAACAGGAGCTGGGATCGAACCCGGGTCGGCCGCGTAGGTGCGCGAGGCACTATGGTATGCGCCACGAGGGCGCCCCCTATTGCGTTACTTTCAAGTAAATGTTTTACATAAACAAGATACACAAATCTAAACTATTTTAATGTTGCTGTGGGACAAAGTGAGACTAGCCTCCAATCAAATGCCATGTATGTGGATCATACAAATACAAACACAATAGATGTTTTGGAACTTTTGATATGTATTGCCCCTCAACAGGCCACAACTGGGCAACATTAAATACGAGATTACTCGTTACTGAAAAAACTAACGCCGTTAATAATAACTGGATGTCACAGTATGATGTCATAATCAAACATTCTAGAACATTTGTGATGTCACAGTATGATGTCATAATCAAACATTCTAGAACATTTGTGATGTCACAGTATGATGTCATAATAGAACATTCTAGAACATTTGTGATGGCACATTATGATGTCATAATAGAACATTCTAGAACATTTGTGATGTCACATTATGATGTCATAATCAAACATTCTAGAACATTTGTGATGTCACAGTATGATGTCATAATCAAACATTCTAGAACATTATTTTGTGATATCACAGTATGATGTCATAATCAAACATTCTAGAACATTTGTGATGTCACAGTATGATGTCATAATGGAACATTCTAGAACTTTTGTTATGTCACAGTATGATGTCATAATAGAACATTCTAGAACATTTGTGTACAGTATATATTCAACAATTCTCTCAGCAGATCTCAGATCTCTCTCACTTGGTGTTTCCGGCTACTTGTCTGTAAGCTTGAGTATATTCTGTAGATACAATTTAAAATCCCCACATGGTAAAGGAAACAATGTCCTGTACAATCCTTAATGAGCTGCGTCTGGAGGGAAGGTTCTGTGATGTGGTTATTAAAGTCAACAGCACTGAGTTGAATGCCCACAAGGCCCTCCTGTGTGACTGCAGTGACTATTTCAGGTAAGTTTAGCTTGGTTCAGGTTAGCTTGGTTCAGGTTAGCTTGGTTAGTAAACAGATACCATACTGTACTTTGACTGTAAACAGATGCTATACTATACTTCTACTGTAAACAGATACTATACTGTATGTCTACTGTAAAAAGATACTATACTGTACTTCTACTGTAAAAAGATACTATACTGTACTTCTACTGTAAAAAGATAATATACTGTACTTCTACTGTAAACAGATACTGTACTTCTACTGTAAAAAGATAATATACTGTACTTCTACTGTAAACAGATACTATACTGTACTTCTACTGTAAAAATATACTATAATTCTACTGTAAACAGATACTATACTGTACTTCTAATGTAAAAATATACTATCATGTACTTATACTGTAAACCGATACTATGCTGTACTTCTACTGTAAACAGATACTATACTGTACTTCTACTGTAAACAGATACTATACTGTGTGTCTACTGTAAAAATATACTATACTGTACTTATACTCTAAAAAGATAATACACTGTACTTCTACTGTAAACAGATACTATACTGTACTTCTACTGTAAACAGATAATATACTGTACTTCTAATGTAAAATGATACTATACTGTACTTCTACTGTACACAGATAATGTACTTCTACTGTAAACCGATACTATACTGTACTTCTACTGTAAACAGATACTATTCTGTACTTCTACTGTAAAAAGATACTATACTGTACTTCTACTGTAAACAGATACTATACTGTACTTCTACTGTAAAAATATACTATACTTCTACTGTGCTAAGACCCTATACTTCTACAGTGAAAATATATTACTACTAGGGCTGTCCTCGACTAAGGATTTGGATAGTCGACTATGATTGGCCAAAATGTGCTGTTAGTCGACTATAAAAAATCAAATAAAAAAAAGTATAATATATATATTTTTTTTTGTATCATTCCATTTGGGCTGTGGGGGGTGCTTAACACATTCCCTGCCACACACTTTCAGCATCTTATACCATTCTCTGCCAGCACTGTAAGTCTATGGAGATGTTCACCTTCTTTGCAGGGCTATAACTTTTTAAATTGTATTGCTAAATTGACATTACTATGGCCCATTCAACATCGATTATCTATCGTTCAGGATGTAGGAACGTTTTACTTTTTCATTCACACACTCATACCAAAATACCGTCTAGAATATAAATATGTTTTTATCGTTTTCCTAGAACGTGAGATATAGGCATAAATGCATATATAGATGATCAAATGCCGTTTGTTACCGATCCACGCTATATTAAAAATGTCAACTTTACATGGTCCTAAACGTTATGACTGATCATGCGCGGGTGAACAGGGGGGGGGGGGGGGGGCGTTTATAATTCCGTGATCGTCGTTAAATGCTTTATGTAGTATGGGTGATATATAGATCAGAGCAGTTTGTATGGATAATAATAAACACTCACGCTGAAAATGACGTTGGGCGATGAGACTGGAGCAAAAAGATCCCAGTTATTTGATGGGGATCGAGTAGATCCATTTCCGGTTTGTATAATACTAATACACGCCCAAATCATGTCGATTATTGAGTTATGGCAGCGATCCATATCCACGGTGTGTGGCTAGAGTCCCGCGACGATATGCGAGTGGCCGGACGGATTTAGGAGACGCACCGATATCCAACCGGCCATTTCCGGTTTGGCAACTCGCCGATCATCCACCAGGGGGCAGTATTGAAGCGTTGCAGAGTTGTGCCGGCTCACACAGCATCAGACCAGGCTGCGTGAGGGAAATATGAATACCATGGCGAATATATGAAATATGATCTCAATAACGTCGTACGCCGTGGATTGGCAGAATTCGCATGAACTTGAAACATGTCGTACAACGTGATTGGCGGGGAAAGTGTTAATGTCTGAAGGAGTCGACTGAAGGCTTGTTGTCCTCTGCAAAAGCATGCAATTGGTCCACTGATGGATACATCTTGATATTTGTCTAGTCTAGTGTGTTCATTAGATGGGTGAAATCCTCTTTCAGTGCCTCTGTGCCTGTTTTCTTAGGCAGTTGGCCTCTAGTATGCGTGCCATTAGCGTTAGCCACACTTCTAAGAGGTTGGCAGTCGACTACGGCTCCTTTCGACCGATTAGTAGACTATTCGACTAATAGGGGTCAGCCTTAATTACTACACAGGACAGAATGTTGCTTACTGTTTACTCATCAGATATCTCTATACTCTGCGTCCCACAGAGCCCTCTTCACTCGCTGGAGCGACTCAGAGAAAGCAGTCTACACTATCCCTGGGGTGTCCCCGGGTATGATGCAGCTCATCATAGAGTACTCCTACAGACGCTTTGTGCTGGTGACAGCAGAGAACGTGGAAGAGCTTCTGGTGGCTGCAGACCAGCTTCGCGTTACTGGCATAGTAGGAGCGTGCTCTGACTTCCTAGAGGGTCAGCTGTCTCTGGAAAACTGTGTCGGCATCTGGAGGTTCGCGGACATCTACAACTGCCCTGACCTGAGGCGCAAGGCCCATCTCTTCATCGTGTGCCACTTTGAGGAGATGCTGCGCGTCTCACAGGAGTTTGTGGAGCTGTCCCCGCAGCAACTGGTGGACATCATTGAGAGGGATGACCTGAACGTGAAGAGCGAGGAGACAGTGTTCGAGGCCGTCCTCCGTTGGATCGACCACTCCCGTGAGGAGCGTAAAACACACATCCCTTTGCTGCTGCCCAAGGTAACTAATTGTATTACGGATACACAAACATGGTTGCTAGTGCCTGAGCCACATTTATTTTAAATTTTATTTTTATTATTTTACTTTTTCTTATTTGTCTGTCTCTTGTCAAGGTCATTATGATTCATGTTACTGTTATTATTGTTGTCGTCGCTGTTGTCATTATTATTATTATTATTATTATTATTATTATTATTATTATTATTATTATTATTATTATTATTATTATTATTATTATTATTATTATTATTGTACTGTTATGTTCTGTTTTATGTATGTATTACTGTGCATTACATTAAAACAACACTAGGTTCCCTAGTACAGTGGTTGTCAAACATTTGGGTCCAAACTGTTCCCTAGCAACAGAAACCGTCTACAACCAATGTCTAAGTTGTACCCGCTGTCTGCTTGTCTCTTCCCAGGTTCGCATGGGCTTGATGAGGCCTGACTACTTCAGGAGCAACGTCCAGAACAACCCTGTGGTGAGGGACAGTCACGACTGCAGGCCCCTCATCCTCAGCGTCCTGAACCCCCCTGGCTCCGACAGGCTCCCAAACCCCCTGACCCGCCCACGCCTGCCCCAGGAGGTCCTATTGGCCATCGGAGGCTGCGGTGGCAGCAGCACGACCATGGAGGCTTACGATATCCGAGCCGGTGGATGGATGGACGTGAGCGTTGAGGGGGAGAGTCCCCGGGGCGCCCACGGCACCGCTTGCGCTTATCTCCACGGTCTGGTCTACTGCGTCGGCGGATTAGGAGGATTAGGAGGTCTCAGCTTTTTGCGGACTGTGCGCAGGTTCAACCCCGTCACTCACAGCTGGCTGCAGGCGGCTCCCATGCACTCACGCCGCAGAGAGCTCAGCGTGGTCGCGTTGGGCGGCTGTATCTACGCCATGGGAGGGTACGATGGAGACGGGCATCTGAACACCGCCGAGCGCTATGAGCCTGAAACCAACCAGTGGACAGTGATCTCACCCATGCTGGAGTGCAGGAGCGGCGCCGGGGCAGCAGCCCTCCAGGGCAAGGTGGGTGGAACTGAGGGACACAGGGTGCTAGATGAACACAAGGAACGTTAGATCAGAAATCATAAATGTCTTTATTTATTTATATAAGTAAGCTTGCACATACAAAAGATGTGTCTGGGTCCTTTGGTGCATCAACATTAACAGACAATTAAAGTAGAATGAAATCAAATGGAATATATAAACTAAATTAGAATATTCTTTCTTATTACAGGTTTACATCTGTGGTGGCTACAACAGGACGGGGGGGCCGGTCGTCACAGCTGAGTGCTACAGCCCAGACACCGACCAGTGGACTCTGATCGCCCCCATGAGCAGCAGGCGTAGAGGACTGGGAGTCGCTGCATACAGAGGACAAGTCTATGCGGTAGATACACAGGGAGACAAATGCTTTATACTAGATATTTCTAAAGATATGTATCATTTGACTTTCAATGCTTCTGTGATGCCCTCATTTCCCTAAAGGGATTAATACAGTGTCTGCCTGCCTTAACCACACACTAAAACATTCCTCTCATGTGTCCTGTCCTCAGGTGGGAGGGTTTCACCATGGAAACATCCTGCGTAGCGCGGAGGCCTACAGCCCCTTGACTGACTCCTGGAGCGCCCTGCCCGCCATGCTCACCGCCCGCAGGTACTTTGGCATCGCGGTGCTGGACGACCTGCTCTTCGTGGTCGGAGGCTACAACTACAATGGCTACACTGATGACTTCAACCCCAACCCCATCTCCAAGGTGGAGTGCTACGACCAGAGCAGCAACAAGTGGACTGTAGCCAAGGACATGAAGACCCAGCGCAGTGGCCTAAGCTGCTGCATAATGCATGGCCTGCCATTTTACATGAGCCAGTACGCTGCTCCCCGAGGAGGATTAGGAGGAGGAGGAGGAGCAGGAGGAGGAGGAGGAGGAGGAGGAGGAAGAGGAGGAGGAGGGGAGGAGGAGGATGAGGAGGAGGAGGAAGAGGAGGAGCAGGAAGAGGAGGAGTAGGAGGAGGAGCAGGAGCAGGAGGAGGAGGAGGAGGAGGAGGATTAGGAGGAGGAGGAGGAGCAGGAGGAGGAGCAGCAGCAGCAGGAGGAGGAGCAGCAGCAGCAGGAGGAGGATTAGGAGGAGGAGGAGGATGAGGAGCAGGAGGAGGAGGAGGAGGAGGATGAGGAGGAAGAGGAGGAGGCAGCAGGAGATCCATCTAAGAACCTTACACATTTATTAGACCAAAATCCTAAGAAATTAATAAATTACTATCAGCCAAAGGTGGTGCATTTCTTTCTTCTAGTAATTCAGACAATATCGGTTTTTAGTTTGTGTACCCGTCGGGGTCTATGTGTGCACGTGCCTGCTTGCTGTGCCCTTGAGCAAGGCACCTCAGCTTTAACCGCTTCAGTGTTAGCTGCTCAGGGGCCAGTAGTAGAGTGCCTCACCATAGTGTCTTTAAACCTGTATCACTGGACATATAAATGCATATTAAATCAAATCAAATTGATTTGTAAAGCCCGAAATCACAAGTTAATGTCCCCATGGGCCGGACAAGTCTTCTTTAAACTATTCAAGAAGAAACATCCCAATAAATCAAGAACAAAAAACCCACCATGAACTCCAAAATAAATGTAAAGTAATAAATGCAACACTCCCAGACATACCCCAGCGAAGGTAAGGAAAAACCTATAGCAATAGGAAAAAAGCACCACAGGCGATGTGGAGGAGAGAAACCTTAGAAGGGCCGTTCAAGGGGGGATCCCCCTTCTTGGATGTCGGTGATAATAGTGTTGCTATGGATGGGTGGAAAATAAAACAGGCGAATAGTTGGTATGTATGTACATAAACGTGTAATAAAACACAAATATGTGCATACAATAGCAACTGGGGTACATAAGAACATTTTTGAAACATTTAAATATATTACAACTCTGTACATACATGTGATTAGCATTATACTCAGTAGAACAAATGTATATATCTTATACCCAGCTTAATCACTATATTAATATTACTATTGCACTTTACTGTTACATTTGCAGTGGGGTTGGATGCAGGGGCGGGGCTAGGGGGTGGCTACTTGGGCTCAAGCCCCGAATGTTTTCTGAAAAGCCCCGAATCTATTTTCAAAAAAATATATATATATAATTTTTTTTTTTTTTTTTTTTTACAATTAATCATTGTTACATGAAAATATGTTTGCACCAGATTTAGCAGAAGCTAATTTCCATCTGTAGTCTATCCAGCTGCTAACTGTATTTGAGTGAGTTAAGTCTTGGTGTTATGGTAGACTCAGACCTAAGCTTTAAATCACAATCAACAAGTTGACAAAAACATAATTCTTCCACCTTAGAAACATAGCTTTTGAGATCTCAGACCCATCCCCAGTGATAACACAGGCTGCCGGCATGTCTTTATGAATGGAAATATCGAATAAAAGAAACCGATGAAAACCCAACTATACTCTGGTTTTCGGGGGTCCTGGCGCTCAACGTTCGGCGAGTTAACCCTAGATCTTAGATCCTAATATGAAAAACGATGTGATTTAATGTTCTATGTCTTACCTTGACTTTGTCTATTTTACTGCTATCTATTTTATGCTTTATGTCTGCACTTTATGCATTGCTCTTGATCTGCCAATGTTGTGCTCATTTTATGCCTGTCTTTTTGTACTGCTGTGAAGCACTTTGAGCTGCAATTCTTGTATGAAAGGTGCTATACAAACACAGTGTATTATTATTATTATTATTATTATTATTATTATTATTATTATTATTATTATTATTATTATTATTATTATTATTATTATTATAAATTATTATAGTTTGCTTCATTAATTAAAGGGTGTGAATTTAAGTGTTCTCTAGTGCCTTTTGTCTGCTTTAAGGTGGTGGTATAAGTTAAAGGTTGTGGTGTCGAAGTAAAAAAAATCTGGGCTAAGCCCCGGATCTCCTACAATCCTAAATCCGCCCCTGCCCGACCCATCTCAGCCACAGCATAACTGAGACCGGCTATGGAAACAAATCATAAATAGACTACTGTAAATAAAATAGCCTAGGATAGGCTATAGCAGGGGTTCCAAACCTTTATTCCCCAGAGCCCCACGATTCCTTGGAGACATAGGAATATGATATGATATAAAGGTATACTGGTCCGTCAGTGAGGCGATAGCCCACAGCGGATAGCCATTAAACGCCATTTGAGAATATAGGCTATTAAGGCAAAATTATGGCCTATAGCCTATACATATTATTTAATGTTTTCATAAGCGTAAAGATACAAGGACAACAGTTATATTAACGTCAAGTTAGTTTACTGTATGCAGGCGCGGGGCTCCGTGTGACATGTCTGTGCCATTCTGCGTTATGTGCAAATTACTGTTGCATAATGTAGGCTATGCATATATAATTTATATAGGCTATACCTAATACCGACATCAAAATAGATTGTATGCCTCTACAAATCATATTAAACCATGCAGGTAGAAAATTGACGGAGAACTTTAATCCCTGGGTAATCAAACTTTAAAAGAACGAAGCGAAAAAGGGCATTCATATTCCAGCATGGTTATTATTAATGACACCAATGCCAAACAGTGGTTAACGGTCTTTATTAGTGTTTGTGCTGCCCAGGCAGCAATGGTCTTTAGGAAGTTAATAGATATCATATCCGACTGTTCCCGACATCACCGTGTACATGCATGTCTGTCAGCCTGTCACGTATTTCTCCCAGGTGTTCGCTCGGTTTAGTCCACTTTTCGACATTTCATGGGGGTGTTTCATTACCGTATATGGTTAATTACGGGCGGTTCTATATGCAAATACGTAAAACCGTGCACGAGCTCGGAGCGTAGATCAAGTGATATTTATCAACACGAGTACTTGCAGGTGTGCGTGGGACACGTCTACGCACGTGTGATAAATCCAGATTTTTCTGTACGTACACACATTCTAAATTCTGTGCTTAAGAACGAAAATAGAACACTTTCTAAGAATTGTTGATAAATGAGGGCCCTGGAAAGCGAACAGGCTCTTGGAATGGGTGTCTGGGAGGAAGTGGGGGGTCTTTCGATGTTGATTAAACGGCAAGCAACTAATGTCATGAGTGCAAAATTAAAGGACAATAAATCTAATCTAACTGAAATTGTGTAGCACAGACCATTCTATGGATCAAAACCTCAATATTATTATGGTGTAGTTAATACTTCATGTATCCTTATTCCTTAACACATCCACCGCCATCCACGCTGTAACACGTTATTGCCCGCCATGCTTTGACCGCCAGATCTCGCTGTACAGCGTTATTGAGATCAATATTTAATTTTTTCATTCATAATTCATATATACACCTCCGACGCTGCAGCTGGACCCTACGGCTCAATACAACGACGGCTCAATACCGCCACCTGGTGGATGGTCGGGCGAGTTACACTCGAACAACAGGAAGTGGGAGGTGTGCGTAGATTAAATTCATCCGGCCGTCAGATATTGTTGCAAGGCTCCCGACAGAAACTATAGTACATATCGATCGCTTTATAAACTTAATAATCGATATGATTTCTGCGTTTATTGCGACATACAAACCGGAAATGAACCTAGGCGATCGACGTCCTATACTTGGGATATTTCACCGCCAGTCTCTTTGACACACGTAAGAGGACGCTAATGTTATTTTCAGCCCAATTGTTTATTCATTTCACTGCAAACCATCTGATCAATATATCACCCATACTACATAAAGCATTTACTGACGATCACGGAATTATAAACGACCCCCCCCCCCCTTTCCTCCATGCATGATGACGCATAACGTATATGATCATATACAGTTGCATTTTTTAATATAGCGTGTATGGGGGGGAAACGGCAATCGATAATCTATATATGCGTTTAGGCCTATAACTCATGTTCTAGGAATTACTGCAGAAAACGATAAAAACATACTTATATTCTAGACGTATTTTTGTATTTTTGTATGAATGAAAAAGTATAACGTTCCTACATCCTGAACGATAGATAATCGATGTTGAATGGGCCATAGTAATGTCAATTTAGCAATACAATTTAAACGAAGTAAAGGAAGTAACGGTATATTATGTGTGTGTGTGTGTGTGCGTGTGTGTGTGTGTGTGCACTGTGCACAAGTGCACATCTAGGGGCGGGGTGTAGATTGGTCTCCCTGATGTTGACTCCTTAGCCACAGCCTTGGGTTGTTTAATACTGGACGAGTGTTTCATAACAGCCGTTGTGTGGGCCGGTTTCGGGGCCGGTGCGTGGGCTGGTGCGTCTGAATGTCCCGGGCTGAATTTGTGTCCCAGTCCGCCCCTGCGGTCGACTCATTAGCATGTAATGTGTGATTTTGATTTAATGGGGGCTTATAAGAAGGTCATAGTTATTAGGCATAGAGCTAGGTTCTGGGGAATTAATGGAAGTCAATGTGCATTGTCCCCAATTTCTGTCTAAGTAAACGTGTGCACCTCACCACATGGATGCATGCATTTTTTCCAGTGAACTTTTTCCTTGGATTCAACCAATTTATCGACTTTAGTCCGTGCCCATCATTTGGAAAAATAAAATACCTAAAAATAAAAAACAAGATCTATATCTAATAATAATAAATTGAATTTGTATTCACTTTTTGTTCGCTGGGATCCCAAAGTGCTACATAACATAGTTTTCTAACATAGTTAAACAAACAAAACTAAATTATTAGCAAAAAATTAAATACAGAATAAAAATAAGATAAAAATAGAACATAGTTAAAAACATAGTATAACCAGAAAATTAAAAACAATAGCAAAAAAAGAAAAGAAAAAATATCACAAAAAAAAAGAAAAAAAAGATAACAGTCAAAGGCCTTTTGAAACAGTTTTCAGGCCTGCTTTAAAAGAGTCCATTCATCAACGTTGCGTACGCACAGATATGCTCTTCCAAATCTCCCAACACGGCGCCGTACAGATAGTGCACTGTCTATTTATATCCGCACTGTTCAGCCATTTTTTGGCGGAGTGACACCATTTTTTGTGACCATATTAGGAACACCGGCCCCCACACACACAGCAAGTATCAATCCGCAACTCTGACCGGAAGTCTATAAAAGCCTCCGTCGACGGCCACTCAAGTTTTCTGGTAGTTTCCCCCAGCGCTGGCAGTCGCATAGTAAATTTCTCCGGGGAATTGCGCTCTGCTATAAATTTCGAAACGACCGTGTAAGTACTGTTTATACTAATCTGTTGGACTTCTTATAGCATTCGTTAACTTTTATGACCGTCTATAGTGTTTGTGAGATGTTTTTCCAGAGATTCTGGTCATATTTTCCATCAAAAAGCTTGTTTTGAAATGTACCGTGGGGGAGTACCAATCTTCCCAGAGAAAAAGTTGCTGTGGTTCAGGTAGCATCAGCGCTAGCTGCGAGCTAACGCACGGCTAACGGCAACACAGTTGACGTATTTATTTCGCAAATGCAGTGTTTTCAAATAGCCACATTGCTGTATTTAGTGTATTCATTAGTGGGTCATATTCCTATATGTAACATATCTCATTTTATCAATCTAGAATTGACTACAATGTCTAGATGCTGGAACTAGCTCCCATGCTAGCGCCGATGCTAACAACACCGGCTGACATCCAGGAAGCGTGCAGTCATTCTCTACCCAGGGAAAATGCTTCTAGAAGGGAGAGAGTATGGGGAAAGACAAGGCTCTATGAAGAGAATGGGGTAAGTTTGAAGAAAAATTTTAACACACATGATAGTTGTATAATTGCTGTTGTGAAGGGCCAGATTAAAACTGAGAATCTACCTTTATTGTTTGATATACTTTGTATATTATTTATATATACATGGAATATCCCTTTACCTGCGTTCAAACCAGAGTAATATTCGCTCTCCTTATTAGACAGCACCCTAGGCGCCACCTCGCAGGCCCCCAACGTCAGGTTCAAAGACAAGTTCAGGCATGTCAGAACATGCCCGGAGACAGCGTATTGATACCAGACAAAGACTGCGGTTTGGGACTAGATAATCACTTAAGTATATATACAGCGCAAGGTGCGCACAGCAGTACCTTACCCCACCTTACCCCGAGCACCTGCTTGTCCATCTAAACAAGCCAACGTAGTTCATCGTGGTGAAGTGAGCAACCGTGCGTTGAGAACATGTGCGAATAGAATAGTAAAGTGTCAGAGTTTAATGCAGTAACGTCAAGTTCGACCTAATCTAATGTGAAGTAAATAGTCGTTCATTTATTGTATATCGTGCGGCCACAGTTTGTTCGTGTGTAGCATTACCCAGCGGTTCATCGTGTTTTAGCTAGTGTACCTTAGCCAGGGTGTGTGGCCTAAATACGTCGCCCACACCCGAGGAGGCCTAGTCGGAGAACCGTTGGACATGTGCACAGGAGAACCAGCGTCGGCGATTGCAGAACCATTACTGGTTGGATTATATTGATTTGGAACGTGTTACCCGGAGAAGAGCCTCGTTGATTTCCACTATCGTTTGGGATTCAACCTCGTGAGGATTACCACTCGGGCTGGCCTCATGGACAGAGGCTGGCTAGCTGTCATCAGTGCTATCGAGCATTTGGATTACAATTATTGCTTTGCTGCTGATTGTTGGATTTACAAGGACCGACTCCTGTACGTGGAGTCCCTTTATTCCTCATTGAATCAGACTGAGTATCCGAACATTCCTCTACCCTCTAGGCCTTACAACCCCGGAGGGAACCCAGTGTCTCCAGGCGGTACCAGCGTTGCCTTCTATAGTTGCTATTATACAACCGGTGGCATCAACTTAGACCCATCGTAGGATTCCTGCTATTCTTAGTGACTCATGCTATTGACTGACTTTACGCATATTCTTCGCCATACAAGCGCGACCCTAATTCTCATTCTGTAACCTAATGTTGCATAATAATAAAATACCCTCAAATACTATTTCTTTGTCAATGCCGTGTTCTTGTGAGTGTTCACCATCTATATTTGATGTACTGTCTGGCCAGTAATTAAAGTACATAACTAGCAGTGGTTTAATCTATCACAATCTTT
This sequence comes from Notolepis coatsorum, assembly GCF_963971535.1. NCBI lineage: Eukaryota > Metazoa > Chordata > Actinopteri > Aulopiformes > Paralepididae > Notolepis > Notolepis coatsorum. The sequence goes on along the minus strand of NC_140183.1, from coordinate 3,556,910 downwards.
AATACAGTCAGGGTTTTGTAACCCCTCAGTTACAATTGCCATCACAATATGTAAAAAAAATATTTTTAATAATTGTTTTATCTAATCTAGTTTCATTAACTAATTGATAACTTTTGAACAATAGATGCTATTTCTAATCTGTCAGCTGTTCTATATTGCCAACAAGATTGTCTACATTCCATTCATTATACATAAATCATAATCAAGGAAAGTTAATTTAATTAATTTTTATCTTCCAAGTTTAATTTCAACAAGTTCAAGTGCAACTACATATGAACCATAATAATACAAATTATGATGATAATCACACACTTATTTTATATCATTGGAAAGCCCTAGTTGTTAGCTTCAAAATGGCACCAAATATGAGGTACTTTGAAATACCCAGTAACTAATAATCTATCAAACCAATGCAATATCATGTTCAGGGATTTCGGATAGACCTAGGAGAGTTTAACCCGTGCGTACGACTATTTCTAAGCAAAGTGTGGGATTTATCAATTTGAACGTGAACTTGACTTTGTGCGTATGTCTACGCACAGCCCAGAGCATGCGTACCTGGCGCCCGGTGGTAGAATATATTATTACAACAAGGAAATAAGCTTCTGTGCATTAGTTTCAACACTGGCATGTTCTGTATGAACCGTAGTTCATTATAGTTCATTGTAAAATAGCAACAGTAGTGTAATTATGGTCAAAACCCTATAAATAGTATTTGGAATAATAGGTCTTTATCTCCGAATGAATGCAGCATGGTTTATATAGAGTTATCGGAATATACAGGGTGTACTGACTGACTGCGCTCCGCGTAGCTCAACTCGTTATTATTTTGCGCAAAGACCGCAGGGAACGTTTTGATTATATTTAAAAGGCTTTACGTTAAACGAAACAAGTGGAATTTCGAAGCTGTAAGCAGAATACAAGTCATATGAACACCCACGATATAGTGTTCTTCCCCCTTCCTACTGTATAAGAAAGAATAAAAAACGCATTGCAATGAGAACAGAGGGTGTATGTCTATGTGTATTACAAAACCCTTGCAATAATGTGTCTTAAATGAATGAAAAGCATACATGCTCTGGACACAGAGCATATATCGTGTGGGTGATATGACTTGTATTATGCTTACAGAATTCCACGTATTTAGTTTTACAATGTCAAAGCCTTTTAATATAAATCAAAACGTTCCCGTATTTCTGCAATCTATGCACAAAATAATAAGGAGTTGAGGTAGATACACACTCAGAACGTATTACATGCTGGTATGCTGATAGAGTAAACTATTATATGTAATTCATATAGGCTACCTAATAGTATATGATTTTTAGAGGCATCTATTTTGTTGTCAGTATTAGGCTAACAGGGGGGGACCCTGATGTAAACAAGACAAACATCTTTCTCTGGTCTGCATCCCCTTAACAATTGTGTGTATTGAGCCGTACTGTATTGTACCCATTCTGCAATCTGTTAATAAAAGTTTTCATTCATTCATTCATTGAAAATAGATGCCTCTAAAAATCATATTATAGCCAATCGAACACAACTAATAAAGGCATTCATATTACAGCACGGTTATAATGACACACCAACAACACGCCAAACAGTGGTCAACGAACGGTCTCTATTAGTATTTTGAGCTGTCCAGGCAGAATTGCAGCAATGGTCTTAGGGAGCCGTTGATATCTGACATCACCGTGTACAAGTCAGCCTTTTATTTATCCCATAACACCGGTTGTGTCTTCTTGGTTCGGCAGCGCCTCAGTGAACAATCTCCCGTGAAGTTTCTCAGAGTTCCGCTCGGATCAGTCCATTATTTCACATCCCATGGGGGGTGTTTCATGACCATTATATGGATAATCATGCACGAGCATTGACGGTAGAACAAAGAGGTATTTATCAACACGGAGGAGCGTAGGACCTGTGTACGCACGGTTGATAAATCCAGTTTTTTTTGTGCGTGCACACATTCTAAATTCTGTGCTTACGTATGAAAATAGAATACTTTCTAAGAAGAATTGATAAATGAGGGCCTAGGCTCTGTGGTGCCCTCAGCTGGGTGGGGAGGCTATTCCACAGGCGTGGTGCAGCCAGTGGCCGGAACCAAAGTGGGCTGGTCAAAAAAAAAAAAAAAAAAAAAAAATTATAATTTTTTTTTTTACTTTTTTTTTTTTTTACTTTTTTTTTTTTTTACTTTTTTTTTTTTTTACTTTTTTTTTTTTTGCCAGTGTGTGGGCCAGTGTGTGGGCCACTAATGTGGGCCGGTGTGTGGGCCAGTGTGTGGGCCAGTGTGTGGGCCAGTGTGTGAGTCGGTGTGTGGGCCACTAATGTGGGCCGGTGTGTGGGCCAGTGTGTGGGCCGGTGTGTGGGCCGGTGTGTGGGCCAGTGTGTGGGCCGGTGTGTGGGCCAGTGTGTGGGCCAGTATGTGGGCCGGTGTGTGAGTCGGTGTGTGGGCCACTAATGTGGGCCGGTGTGTGGGCCGGTGTGTGGGCCAGTGTGTGGGCCAGTGTGTGGGCCAGTATGTGGGCCGGTGTGTGGGCCGGTGTGTGGGCCGGTGTGTGGGCCAGTGTGTGGGCCAGTGTGTGGGCCGGTGTGTGGGCCAGTGTGTGGGCCAGTGTGTGGGCCAGTGTGTGAGTCGGTGTGTGGGCCACTAATGTGGGCCGGTGTGTTGGCCAGTGTGTGGGCCGGTGTGAGGGCCGGTGTGTGGGCCGGTGTGTGGGCCAGTGTGTGGGCCACTAATGTGGGCCGTAGGGTTGCCACCCGTCCCTTAAAATACGGAATCGTCCCGTAATTGGAAACTAAAAGACCCGTTCCGTATTGAACTGATACGGGACGCCCTTTGTCCCGTATTTTAAGGTTGCCAGTTTAGTGAGAGAAATAAGCCAGCCGACCTACAAAAACAAGCAAAATTGTGTCCAAAAGTTGCGGAAAATAAACAGACTTGGCAACTCTGGTATGATGGGCGTGCGCTCAGCAGCTCACCGACCAATGAGAATTAGCGATTTCGCGTTGCTAAGAAGAGTTCTGTGCCGTTGTGCCAATCCTCCGTCTGCGCGCTGCGTGATTTCTTTTCGAAGACGCTTTGAAAATGTCTACAGCAGACACTGTGACCTTAAACTTTAAGTATGACTAAATGCTTTCTTGACTATATATAGTAACTGTTCCAAAATGCATAGATTTCTATGTATTTTAGGGGTTTGGGGGGCTAGCTCTTTTTAATATAAATGTCATAGATTGTTTTATTTAGATTTCATAGATTTCTATGCATTTCAGGAGTTTGGGGGGCTGGCTCCCCAAAATAATTAAATAACATAACCCTAAGCCTAACCCTAAAACCGAAATAAAGTTAAAAAAAAATAGTGACAAAATCGCCCATTTTCGCCCAAAAAACGCCCCAAAACTGCAACAAAAAAATTTGCGCGCGCTACGCGCACGCTCGATGATAGGTGTCCCTTATTTCTATTGATCAAAGGTGGCAACCCTAGTGGGCCGGTGTGTGGGCCGGTGTGTGGGCTGGTGTGTCTGAATGTCCCGGGCTGAATTTGTGTCCCAGTCCGCCACTGGGTGCAGCCGTGCAGAAGGCTCGGTCACCCACGGTGCAGAGCCGGGTACTGGGGACCCGGAGGAGCAGGCTACCTGCAGATCTGAGGGTGCGGGTGGAGGATTGTGGAGCGATGAGTTCCTGAAGGTAGAGGGGTGCGTGTCCCTTTATGCAGTTATGGGTGAGCATCAGGATTCTGTAATTGAGACGGGGAGCCAATGTAGTGAGTGGAGGATGGGGGTTATGTGATCGTGTTTACGGACTCTCATCAGGATCCTGGCAGCGCCGTTCTGGATGTATTGCAGCTCACTAGGTCGCCTGCGACCCCACATGTACAGTACTGTACAGTAAGTGGGGAGTAATGGAACCCAGCTGCTCAGTGTGAAGCAGCGATACTGTAGCGGGCGACCGGGACGAAGCTCACTGCAAAGAAACATGTATTACTTCACACCCACGGCTTCGCCCAGCGTATAAAGCGCGAGGCCAAGTGGCTCGGGCTGCGCTCGCTGCGGCATCTTTATTGTGCCAACGCGTTCATTTGAATTCAGTCGGGATTTTGAATCTTATGCAACATCCTGTCCTCGACATCACAGAGGAAGCCGTTAACCTCCGGCCTCTGTTTCATCAAGAGCTGCCCTCCACCAAACACATTACTAGTTGTACGCTAATAGTCATATGATTATGTTGACTATTCTAAAAGTCTGTTTAATCAGCTAATCTGTGGGAGGGGTGCTTTCTGTGTGAAGTTTGCAAGTTTGCATGTTCCTCCCATATGCATGCTATGTACATAATAATAATAATAATAATAATAATAATAATAATAATAATAATAATAATAATAATAATAATAATTCAAGGCACTCGCCACCAATGCAGGAGATGCTGGGTTCGAGCCCAGCTCTCGGCATTACCAGCTTGGCTCATACTGGTCGTTCATACTCGTTCATAAATAAGAACAACATTTTATTTGTTCACTTGCTTTAATAGGCGAAATGACAATAATCAAACAAGTCATGAGCCGGGGGAAACGTGTGTCTGTTTACATCAGAGCAGTAGCCTAACTACTTCCCTTTCCGGTGCGTGCACCAATATGTAACCGGAGTGCAATATTCCCTAGTTCATACTAATACTTCATACTGGGGATCGGACGTTGTGGACAGCGACTCCTACAGGTCGGTTGGTGCGCCTGCGCAGTAGAATCAGGAAGCGACAGGGGCGGCGTGTCCCTCCCACGCAGACCCTCGCCGCTGAGAGATCGTGCTGTGCAGGTGAAAAGATGCAACAGGCTGCCTCCTCGTGTACCGGAGGGGACGCGTGTAGCTTTATGCCAAGCAAGCAGTGCAAAAATGTACCTTAGTGGCATGCAGTAATGCGCCTTTCATTTTCGCGGAAATAGGCTGTCTATTGCCATTCTCTTTGACAAACTCTAACCTTAACCAGCTCCTTAACAACGCCTAAACTTAACCGTTCTAACCTTAACCAACTCCGAAACAATGCCTAACCTTAACCATAGAAATTATATTGCCATTCTCTTTGACAAACTCTAACCTTAACCAGCTCCTTAACAGCGCCTAAACTTAACCGTTCTAACCTTAACCAACTCCGAAACAATGCCTAACCTTAATCGGCGAAAGAATACACGTTAAAAAAAAATCACGTTAAAAAATATTTTCGATGGGATTCGAACTCGCCAGCAAACAAGCCATAGGATCCACAGCCATGTGTCCTTGCCAATTGAGCTATTGCTAGATAGTGAATAAGGGGCGGTGACTTAAATATATTGAGCTCCGCTCGTGTCGCATGCGCGGGCACCTCGCGCGAGCACGCCGGCGCACGCACGCACCTGAGCGAGCACGCCGCCGCCGGTGCACGCACGGTAGCATTTGTCTGAAAAGAAGGGCGCTTTACCGCACTAGCGTGCGGTGACGAATGCGGAAGCATTTTTGCACTGCTTGCTTGGCATTAACGTACAGGCGGAGGGCGTATGTGATGCAAGGCTTGGTCCACATTGCAGCCAACCTGTGGGACGCATGGCCTAACAGCGTTTCGAGACAGGGGAGGGTAGAATTGGACAATACGAAATCGAAAAAATTGAAAATGGGAGAAAAAGTAGATAAAAAAATATATAATTCATTGCATTTATAAAGCGCTTCTCAGGAACCCGAAGTTGCTGACATTAGGTGGGAAAACAGAGAAAACAAAGAAACAAAATGAACATAAGACCACGGCAAAACAGTGGGATCGAATCCAGCTGTGGTGCCTCCAGCTTGGCCGACCGTCCATACTAACACAATTGGCAGTGTTAGCGGGTGGGAAACCCGGCGAGGGTGGGTCCTGGTCATTGTAAACAGCGACCCCTACAGTTCGGTCGGGGCGCCTGCACAGCAAGGGAAGGATCTGGAGGGAGGTAGTGTGATCCTTCCACACGTTACACTCTCCCAGTGAGAGTCCGCGCTACCAGGTGAAAAGAAGCTGTGGGCTGGGTACACATGTGTCGGAGGAAGCGTGTGATAGTCTCCGCCCTCCCAGACCGACGGTAGGGGGCAGAGCGCGCAACGACCAGGAAGGGGATTGGGAATTGGCATAACGACTAACATTGGAATGGGAGAAAAACGGAAAAAGGAGGGGGGGAAAAGATAATATAACAAAGATCACAACAGGTTGGAGGGGGGAGGGCTTAAGGTTGGGGAAGGTTGAAGGCGAACAGGTGGGTTTTGAGGCGGGATTTGAAGGTGGACATACCCCTCCCGTGGTCTTTGACAAAGATACTGGCATTAGAACTGGAGGTGGTCCTCAGGTGCCTGGCTGTGGCTGTGCACTGCTTCCCAATGGTTAAGCTGTAGGGTCCACCCCCTGCTGTTTTTATCATAAATCGATCAATACAGACCGTATTAGATCCCCACGTGGGGTATCATTGGAAAGCCACACTCATTGGCTACAACCCTGTCCAAAAAGCGACAGGCAACAAATAGGGCTTTAATTCTCTCTCTCTATATATATATATATATATATATATATATATTTGTATTAAAAGAAATACACACCCGAGCCGCTAGAGGGCGGCAAAGTGGCGCGTCGCGGATCGTCCTCAAGAGGGCCCACATGGATGTTAAGAGGTTAATGTTGTGTTTCTTTTTCAAATGTAGCCAAGAGTAAAGACCTTAACCCTATCAAAACAGCAGTCAAAGTGTATATTTTCATTTTTACCAATGTTTTTAAGATTGAAAATGAGAATTTGTCGGAAAGATGCTAATTATAGCTCTTTTATCGTAAAACCGCAAGGAAATGACTAAATCCAGATTTAACACTGCCATTGGAAAGAGGAGGGGAAAGGCGATAAGCGATTTACAATAAAAGAGATATAATTAGCATTTTTTTCGATAAATTCTTGGCCATAATAAGGTCATGTTCAAGGTCAAATATGAATTTATAATTCAAATGGATTATAATTTATTACTGTATCTACAAATCCTTCTGTTTAATCATCTTCCCTTTATTCATTTGCTTAGATTTTTTGTATATGAGATTCTTTGATCTCAAGAAGGTGGCGAAGGAGCTCAGTGAGCGAGCTTGGTGGTTACACAATTGTAACATGGTGTTATTCATCAGCAAAGATGCAATAAAATTCATAATTTATATTCTACTTTGTTTCATTACAATTTACTCAAGCCTAGTAACAGACACAATATTTCTGACACTGGGAATACACACCCCCAGGTCCCTAGATGTTCCTAGATACCAAGAACATGCCAATTGGAGCAATCTTCCATTTACTTAGGCCATGTACCTTTAGGCGGAATTTCTGAAAATAGGGCTACAGGAGACCATTAGAGGAGAACATAGTGGCACCACATAGACTGCAGGATATAGTGTACACCAACTTATCAATTAAGCAATGCAACTTAAGATTTGGCCCTCTTATTACACATGTGATCCGGATATGGCGTGACACACAGAAAAAGTGTACTAAACACCATAAATGGCACAGGCATTCTCCCCTATTTAATAACAATTTAATCCTTATTGGAAAACAACCTATCAGATACCCTGGATGGGAAAAGAAAGGCATACACACATTGGGGGATATCTTCGATGACCATGGTCTCCGCAGTTATCGAGATATATTCAACAAATTTGACCTCACCAGTTCCACTTATCTCTTCTATCTACAAATAAGAGCAGCTTTGAAGGCTCACGGAGTTCCATTAGATATTCCACTTGTGCGCCACAGATTTCACAAATTCTTTTATGACAAGGAGACGTCGAGAGGCTTCGTCTCTGACTTTTATTGCCACTTACTTACGTCCTCATATAAGGTCCTTCCCCTAGACTCTTAACTTTTTCTTAACTTTATTCATAGGACTTACCTGACCCCTAGACGATTGTACCTAATGGGTCTCAGACCAGACTCTTGATGCTCCTTGTGTTCAAACGTTGCTATTGGTACATATATGCATATGTATTGGGAATGCCCTCCTGTCAAGACTTTCTGGGAAAATGTCACCACTCAATTATCAGAATTCTTGTCTCTGACCATACCGACACTGCCTTCTGTATTGTTGTTGAATGATGTTTCTCAGTTATCGACCTCTGTACATGTAAAGAGACTCATTTTGGCGGGTCTTACGGCTACCAAAAAGCCCATGTATTGTATTTATTATTTTTATGTCTTTTAATCTACTTTCATTCTGATTTAATTACTGGACTGTCATTATTGTCATTATTATTTCTGTTATTGTCCTGTGATTTATCGTTGATTATTACTGTTACTGTACAGTTTGTCTTGTTGTTTCATGTTAAAAAAAGGGAAAATAAAAAACATGTTAAAAAAAAAGATAATAGGGCTATAGCTTAACATGATGAGTTGAAGGCAGATGACAAATTCCTGGTGTACTGTATGTAAAAAATGTAGGCTACTTAATAAAGAGCTTCTCATTCTAATCTAATGCTGATTCTAAACACAACACTGATGTGACTCCAGGTTCTTGGGAGAGTGCTGTGTCATGTCACCGCGTTGTGCTTTCAAGTGCGAGAGGGGGTGAGATGTCAATGTCATTAATTCACTACGGGTTTAGATGCGGTCATCAGATAAAGTTAATCACCCAACAAATCATCTGTAAAGTCCTTATGACGTCTTCCTCTTCCTTCTCTCTTCTCTTCACGTTCTTCAGCAGGAGGGATGGAAACGTGAGGATCAGTGGAACCGTGATTAGGCAACAATGTTGAGATCATTTGAGGTATAATGTGTGTCGGGGGGGTGGGGGGGGGGCATACAGTGTAAGGAGGGGGTGCAGGATGGGGGGAGTGTGAGGGGGGTTTACAGAGTATGGTGCGGAGGGGGTGCAGGATGGGGGGAGTGTGAGGGGGGTGCAGGATGGGAGGAGTGTGAGGGGGGTTTACAGAGTATGGGGCGGAGGGACAGGGGAGATATGAGCAGTAAGGAGTTGGACTCCAGGATGGGGGGGGGGCTTCTCATGTGGAGTTAGAGGGAGAGGGAAGATGGGAGGAGCAGCCAAAGCAAACAGACTGAGCTCAGAGTTTCTCTCTGGCCCTGCTCGCTGATTACTCCCAGCTATGTGTGAGAGAATGCTACTGTTGGAGCCCGCAGAGGCAGCTCCAGACCCAGTCCTCCAGACCTAGACCCCCCTGTCATCCCCAACCTCCCAACCCAGACCCCCCTATCACCCCCAGAACCCCCTACCACCTCAGACCCACCTGCCACCCCCAACCCAGACCCCCCTACCACCCCCAGAACCCCCTACCACCTCAGACCCACCTGCCATCCCCAACCCAGACCCCCCAGAACCCCCTACCACCTCAGACCCCCCTTTCAGAACACCCTACCACCCCCAGAACCCCCTACCACCTCAGACCCACCTGCCATCCCCAACCCAGACCCCCCAGAACCCCC
>NC_140183.1:3534961-3542461 GCF_963971535.1 Notolepis coatsorum | reverse complement strand
GCATTATGAACCCCCCCCTTGTTGGCGCCACTCCAGCGGGGCAGTACACAAACAGCATTATGAACCCCTCCATGTTGGCGCCACTCCAGCGGGGCAGTACACAAACAGCATTATGAACCCCGCCCTTGTTGGCGCCACTCCAGCGGGGCAGTACACAAACAGCATTATGAACCCTCCATGTTGGCGCCACTCCAGCGGGGCAGTACACAAACAGCATTATGAACCCTCCATGTTGGCGCCACTCCAGCGCGACTAAAGTTACAGCCTCCTCATCATCCCCTTCCACTCACCTCATCATCTCCGACCAGAGATCATTAAAGAGTTTGCTTTTAGCTTAGCTCATCGCAATTGGTGTAACTCAATTGCCTTTTCCTGTAGCTAAAGGAGCAGGTTTATGGCCATTAACCCAACATTAACAAGGCCTTTAAAAGCCTCCTCAGTGCATTATGCATAAAGCTATACACACACCATATAAACATGCTAACATGATGGTTTGGCAGCAGCAGCTTAGCATAGCGGCAGCAACTAAATACTCCCCGAGTCAGGCTGCTGTGTTGTTGTTGTTGTGAGTTTTTAGTTTTTTTTTTATCTCCATAAATGTGCGCCACAATTAGGTGTATTTTCCTGGATGAATTGTGCACTCGCTTGAAGTTGTTTGAGTCAGTCACGCATTGTGGATAGATCATTTATTATCCTCAGAGTGGAAATGATTCTCCACAGTTGGTGCACACACACACACACACACACACACACACACACACACACACACAGTAAATAAGACATAATCAGTACTATAGTAATACTGTAGCCTATATTACAGTGCTATATGCAACAGGACAAAAGCACAGAAAACATTGACATTGTACACAGACCCCCAGGGCTGGTCGGTTGTCGATCCTTGGTTTGTGGAGAAATAAGTGTACAGGTGTCTGACATGTCATTAATGTAGCACTTTATTCCACACTTTGTGTCCTCTATATTTGGAATGTGGCACATCAAACGTACTTGTACAGTGTGTAAAACAGTTCCATCATGTGGAGGACGAGGAGCAGCTGTTTGAACATTCCTTCCCGCGGGTCATAATGTCATCATTATTAGTATTTTAGTGCTAAAGTTCTGAAGCGCGCTCTTTCTCTTTGAAAGTGTGACTCACGCAGGTTTATCAGACCGTTATTTTTGACAGTAGTAGTAATATTTAGTGTCGGTGACGTCCCCCCCCCCCCCCCCCCCCCCGCGCGCTGACTCATGTTGTATTTCTGTCCTCGTCTCTCATCAGAGTGTTGACCCGTCGGTAATGAGGAGCCCTCCTTTCAACTAGGAGAAGAGAAAAGGATGATCTCAGCTCGGTACACGCTGATGTTGTAAAAGAAGAAATATTAATATGAATGAATTCCTCGCAGCAGATCAGACTTTGGGGGTCAGTCATATGGCCGAGATGATGTCACTGCTATAGCGGTGGTCATGTCTGCCCGTGTTTTAGTCATTTATGTTTTTTAGACACGGTTATGTCACCACTGACCCATGAGTCAGTTTGGCTTTAACCTTATAGCCCACATAGGATGGAGTGTGTGAATGGTGTGTGTGTGTGCGTACATGTGTGTGTATGTATATGTGTATGCATTCATGTAAAAGGTTGGTATATGAAAGTACTGTGTATGTAACATGTTGGTACGTGTGTCTATGTATGCGTACACTGTGTGTGTGTGTGTGTGTGTGTGTGTGTGTGTGTGTGTGTGTGTGTGTGTGCGTGCGTGCAAAGTAGGGCTGTCTTAAATGCTTCGAAGCTTTGTTCGATGGGCATGGGATTCGAATATGAAAATAAAAGTCGAATATATAAAAAAAAAAAAAAATTAGGCCTATTATTATTTTATTTAAATCTTTTTTGTGCAAAATCAGCTCTGCCTCTCTTTGTTAACTACAACAAGCAACGCTGTTTGTTATTTAAGATGAGGTCGGACTCGGCACTGACAGATTTGTGTTCACTGTGCTGCTTTTATAAAGCCTCAAATAACGGCTTACAATATTTCATGAAAGCAAAGTGTTTCGTTTGTCTAAGATTTTAAAAGGTTTAAACTTTACAACACTGACAAAGTTGAACAAAGTGCCGTACAAGTCCCACAACATAAAAAAATTAAATAAAATAAAAATAATCATTATTATTATTATAATTTTTAATCTCGAAGCTTCAAATTAAAATCGAATCTCGGCCCAGGAGCTTCGAATTACAAAAAAATAGCCGAAGGTCAGCCCTAGTGTGTGTGTGTGTGTGTGTGTGTATGTGTGTGTGTGTGTGTGTGTGTGTGTGTGTGTGTGTGTGTGTGTGTGCGTGTGCGTGTGCGTGTGCGTGTGCGTGTGCGTGTGCGTGTGTGTGTGTGTGTGTGTGTGTGTGTGTGTGCGTGCGTGCGTGTGTGTAGAGATAGAGAGAGTGGAGTGTGCAGTCTGCTGATAGGTTTCCCTGTGATGAGGAGACCAGCTGCCGGCGGGGGGGGGGGGGGGGGGGGCCTGAGGAAGGAGGCCATGTTGACTCTGGGCCCTGCGGGGGCCACCATGTTTTCTTTCTCCGTTCAGGGGGCGGGGCCCTGCTGGAGCACTCAGGGTGACAGAAACTCACTCCGTCTGCTCCTTCATTTCTGAGCTGGTTTGGATCTGCCGGCCCGGCCAGGAAACCCCTCTGGAAGCAGGACCCAGAGGCCCCCCGGACGCAGGATAAACACCCACTACTCCAATCACAACATGCCCCTCCCCTTCTCTCGCTTATTTGGAGGAGGAATCACATTCAAATTTTTGCCCTATTAACATTTCAAAGCCTGATTAAATCATGAATACCATAAGCCCCCTTCCCCTCCTCCCCTGCATGGGTAAAAAAAAAAAATGGCTGCACCTTGTTTGAAAGTGAAGCAGTGGAACTTGATCGCCGGGAGGAAATCTAATTTCATGTCGCTTTTTGTTCCCAATCTCGTCTATTACAGTGATTGAATTGAGGCTTTTTTTTTCCAGAGGCCCTGGCTTTGACATCGCAGAGAGAGACACTGCGAGTCCTGTGAAGTTTATACAACTGCCCGGAGTGGTCTCTCCATCTTAAATAGTGGGCCTTCATCCAACATAGATATTATTCTAACTTTCTTACTGCCGCGAGACAGTGCCTGCTCTATGCCATGAGAGGCCCTGGATGGCCCCTCCCCCGTCTCCGAGGCTCCGCCCTGAGATCCGTCCTGCGGCCGGAGGATCCTCCCCCCCCCCATCTCTTCTGCGTTACTCCGAGGCTAGTCTCGCCGTAGCCGTACCTCTCTCCACACTACTGTACGTACTATAGGGATGTCCCGATCCGATCACGTGATTTTCAGAAGATCGGGATCGAAAAAAAAAAGAAAACAAATCGGGAGATTTTTTTTTTTTAACTTTTTTTTTAACTTTTTTAACAAACATGACCATGTTCACGTCTTAAACTCATACCGAGGCCTTAGTTTTGGTTTTAAATAGCATATCATTCATTTGTTTATTGTCACAGAGCAGAAGAATTTTGCCGAAACAAACGCATTTCCTTTGATTTAATTATTATACATCAAATGATTTATGTCAAGGATGAGGGACATCCACTAGTTGCAGAACTTGCAGTCACCTGATTTTTACAGACGATGGCGCCATTGCTCTCATGAAGCAGCAGGTTGGAGGCAGAGTTTTTTAGATGACTCCGGTTGCAATGCCTCGCTTGAGTGAAGTTAACTTTTCACCTGGATAACGTCAACATTCAGGGTGAATGTAATGTGAGAAATTGCGATAAAAATATATATATATATTTTTTAATATTCTTCTTTTAATATATATATATTTTTTTATCGGATCGGTAGATACTCAAAATCACATGATCGGGGATCGGATCGGGAGCAAAAAAAAATATCGGGACATCCCTACTATGTACGTTAGCGATGTGCCACCGCCAGAGAGAGGTCTGGTTGAACCTATATTATCATTCTGCTACAATTCAATTCTGGCTTGTTTTAATTAGTTTAAACCAATCACAATTATCCTGGGCGGCACTAAGCCCCGGGATCCATCGATGATGCCCTTGCAAAATAGTGTTGCAGATAGTGGAAGGGGAGGAGAATTGTAATTGAAATGGAATGGAACGCTTATACCCACAGTCTCAGTCCTGTGATCCATACTGCTCCAAGGCTCAACTCAGAGATCCGTCCTGTAGCTTATTTACTAATACACTCAGGGGCCTCCACTGGGAGAAACGGTTACTTTCAGAATGTGATCCCATACAGATTACCCAATTATAATTGGAATCGGTAATGTAATCAACTGAATTACACCGACTCACTAACTACTTTAATTGCCTTGGGATAACTTTACCTTGTGACCTTGACTTTTGGGTCACATTGCCTCTGAAACATGGAATATGAAACACAAAAAGACTGTTCCAATAATTACATTATTTCTTCACAGTGTGGCACTGGCCACGAGCCATCCGGAACATTGGTTCTCAAACTTTTTCATGTCAATTATTTAATTAATTAATATTCCCCATTTAGCTGGGGAACCCCTCCAGGAACACACAAATCACCTTTTGCTTCTCAGCTACGGCATACACATACTCCCAGCACACTTTTCCATGTTTTTTTTATCTACTTTTTCTCCTCCATTTTTTCTGTATTGTTCTCCCATTCCAATTTAGTCGTTATGCCAATTCCCCCCTCCCCTTCCTGGTCGATGCGCCCCCCACTTGCCTGAAGTCTATCACATGCGTCCTCCGATACATGTGGAGACAGCCAGCAGCCTCTTTTCACCTGACAGCGAGGACTCTCACTGGGTGAGTGTAACGCGTGGGAGGCTCACACTATACCTTCCCCATCTCCCTTCCTCGCTGTGCAGGCGCCCTGACCGACCTGTAGGAGTCGCTGTTTACAACGACCAGGATACAACCCACCGGCTTCCCACCCGCTGACAGCCGGATTCGATACCAGTGTCTCTCTGCGGTGCTACTCGGCCGCCCTACACTTTTCCATGTTAACTACATTATATCCACTAACCTGGCCTCTTGAAAGAAAGAAAAGCTGTCAGCCAAATAGCTCTACAGCATACATCATTTTTTTACCAATACCGTTGGATTGACAGTATATATAGTAAATCCTTGGAGCGAGCGTGTGACGACTGGAGTGCGGGCTAATGGTGGGAGCGTCAAGCATGTGATCCAGCTCTGCAAGGCTGTGTTTCAGTCAGACAGACTGTTCTTGTATTTGTCATCTTTTTAGCGCCAGCCCTTTGCCAGATCCACTCCACTATGTGACATTTGGTGCCAGATTCACAGAGGCGTGTTGTTTACGAGCCCACTGATTGTTTTACCAGAGGAATTCTTTTTTATATATTTCTTTTTATTTATAGTTGTATAGTAACCTCTTATGTAATACTTAACAGAGGGTGCAGTTGCCTCACCCGTTTGATTTTAAATACATTTTTATGTATTTCATTATGTTAAAATATGATTAGTTTAACCTCTTCCACCCAGAGCCTATTTTCTGAAAATCTGCCTAAAATACATACCTAAGTAAATGGAATATTGCTCCACTTCTACAAGGTCCATTTGCATGTTCTTGGTATCTAGGGACATCTATGGACCTCAGTGAATGTATTCCCAGTGTCAGAAATATTGTGTCTATTACTAGGCTTGCTTAAATTGCGATGAAACAAAGGAGAATATGAATTATGATTTTTCTTTGCATCTTTGACAGTGAATAACACCATGCTAATAATGACCAAACGTTAAAAACTGCCACTGATCTCGTTCAGTGCCTTCTTGAGATCACGTGTACAAAAGGCCTACGGAAATGAATAAAGGGAAGATGATTAAACAGAAGGTTCTGTAGATACAGTACTGAATTCTCCCATCCGGACCAATGCTATTTGAAATATTATTATAGAATATAGAATAGCAGGCTTATACATTACCTTATTATAGCCAATTCGCACATTTATATATATACATATATTATCTTTCAAATGGCAGAGTTCAATTTGGATTTAGTATCACCAGGCGTGCATAAGAACAGATAATGAAATCGACTGTACTTTTTTTATTTTCACCACGGTGCAACCGTTTTGAAACTAATTTCAGATCTAATTGTTGCTGCATGCTAACAATAGGGAAGAGAAACGAACTGCGTTTCAATATTTGTTACGTTTTGTGGTATATTATCCCGAATAATAAGAGTTATTAAAAAAATGCATACAGAGCTACGCTTCACAGAGTCCAACCAGGATCTGAACCTTTGAACCCTAATTCTGTCTCCAAAATGTTTTAGTTTGGGGATTTAAGAGAACATGCCAACATTATGTGAAATGCACTTACTGTCTTCTCCAGAGTCGGACAAGAAGATAGATTTCCTGGGGTGCCCTGGTGGTGCACCACATTAATACGCTTCTATAATTTAAGCAAGTGGCTTGTCCTTCCGCGTTCCCGTTTTGCGCTCTGATTAGCCACGCACGTTTCTGGTCATGTGACATGTGCGGCAATCGTGGGACGGCAAGTTTTTGGACGGTTAAGCTTAGGCGCTCTTTCGAAGTTGGTTAAGGTTAGAGTTTGTCTTAGAGCAGGGGGCGATAGAACACCAGCCCTGATTCCAAACTCTAACCTTAACCAACTGCGAAAGAGTCGCCTATAAGCTTAACCAGTGATAAACTAGGCTTTAGGTAGTTTGCAGGCTGTTAGACCCGGAAATAGGCGCAGAACTTACCGTCCCACGATTGGCGCACATGTCACATGACCAGAAACGTGCGTGGCCAATCAGAGCGCAAAACGGGAACACGGAAGGACAAGCCACTTGCTTAAAGTATAGACGCCATTAATACGCATGGTGCATAATCGCAACGTCCTGGGTTCAAATCCAATGTGTTGCATGCCCCCCACAAAAAAAATAAGATAGATTTCCTCTCTGCATTCAGTAGAAACTATAAGCTATCCGGCTGCAAGCCTTCAGTGCAGATGACTAGGCGTCCTGGTCCGTATCCGCATTTCAAGTTCAAGTTCAAGTTTGTTCATTAGTTGTCATAGTAAAATACAGAATACTTTTCCATGAAATTCTTTTTTCTGTGTGAGCTCCTGGGAGTTGTGCTAGATAAAAATAGATAAAAAGTATAAAATAGAAAAAGTCAAAAGTACGTAAACAAAAAGGGTTCAGTCAATATACATATAATATACAATACAGAGTAAAAAAAAAAGAGTAACAGTGAGGTACAATGCAGAAAACGGATGAGGTACAACTTAGGGTAAGGTGCAATGAGGTATGAATTGTAGTGCAAATCTCTTTGCCAATAAATATAAAGTGTGTTAAAGTGTCTAAAGTGAGTAAAGTGGGTGTTGCGGTGAGTGTTTGTTGTTTAAAGTGAGTGTGTGCTGTGAGTGTAGATGATGGGTTGTTACGTATTATTGTCGTTGAGCATCCTGATGGCCTGGGGATAGAAGCTCCCATCAAGCATTTCCCATAATGTCTGCATATTCCC
>NC_140183.1:3517461-3529961 GCF_963971535.1 Notolepis coatsorum | reverse complement strand
GTCCCACAGTCACAGACTGTTGTCTTGATGTTTATCCACTGTCCAGACTGCATCCAGCCAAATAGCTTATTGTTAGCACTGTAGCTTTGTTGTTGTCAAACTTGTCACCACACAGGACATTCACGAAGTCAAAAACTAATAGCGCTTGCCGATTGGTGCTAAGAACAGCAGGGCGGGTGCAAGCCGTGTGACGTAATTGGCAGACTCGACGGTCAATCAAAATTATTCTGTTTTCCGTCGGAGAGGAGAGTGAGAAAGAGAGAGAGAGAGAGAGAGAGAGAGAGAGAGAGAGAGAGAGAGAGAGAGAGAGAGAGAGAGAGAGAGAGAGAGAGAGAGAGAGAGAGAGAGAGAGAGAGAGAGAGTATGCTGCGTGATTTTCCTGCACTAGCAGCAGACAGGGAGGGGCTGGGGAGGGGTGATCTGGCGACATGTTTCACGAAAATATACAGTGCACTGCAAACCCGACATTTTATTTTGTTGGGCAAATACCTTACCTGATGAAGTGTACTCTTGCTTTGTTTTAGTTGAAATAGTAACTGTAAAAAAAGAGGTCTCAACTCGAGTGTGAGCTCAACAACAGCTGGATATCAATTTCGTGTTCAGTGCACTGCTGTGCTGCTGGCCCTGCGCGGTTTACATCATCTCATGATCATCACCCACCCACGTGCTATGCCTATGCGTAATAGGTCCTTCCAGGCTGGAAGGACCTATTATTTACAAGAGGGGTGGCATTTCTCTTTCTTTACCTAATATTTAGATTCTATAGTGACATCTTTCATTTGGAAGGGCAGGGCAGTATATCTATATGTGCAACAGTAAAAAAAGAAATTAAAAAAAAAAGAGGGTGGCATAAAAAGGGCACTTTCTAATGAGAAATGAAAAAGGCAGGTGCCCGGGCACCCCTTCACCCCTATGTGTGCACGTGCCTGCCTGCCAGAGTCTTCAGGGTATTCTTGTTTACCAGTGAGGAGATCCGGTACTAAACTGGAAGTATTGTCTGATACTGATCCCATTCATTTTTACGTATAGATTCAAATCATCTGTTTTGGGGTCAAAGACAAATAAATATTGAAATATAAATCGAACGTGCTTTGACTGTAGGCTATGTGACAAATAATGTTGAAAATCAACTCAGTGTGTTTTGATTTCCGACATGTTACACACATTATCTCTATTTATCAGGTTTTAGCATCAAGGGAACTCTCTCTGATACCATCTCTGTTTAGTGCAATATCGGTCTAGTGTTGGTATCTTGCATCCCTAATTCTCATCATATTTTTAAACAACATTTTGATCAAATATGAACGTGTCCGGATCAGGAGGATTCAGCTTGCCAAGGTAACGTAAGAGTACAGCTGTGGTGGGGTTGAACTTCCAAGTGACAACAGATGGACCACCATCTGAGTGTGGCTGGCTATATCTGTGTGCGTGTCTATTTGTGTGTGTGTGTGTGTGTGTGTGTGTGTAGTAATGTGTACCAGGCGGCCTAGCGGGCAAGCACACCACCCTGAGCCTGGCAAGAAGGGTCAGCAGTGTTTCAAGCTGCAGTCATTATTTTCTGACCACTAGAGGGCAACAATGAGCCACTATAAACAAAGCCTTGTCCCAAAACTACTTCACCTAATTCTGACAGCACAATATTGATACAATTAAGAGATTCACTGTGGGTAAAAATGTACAGTATAGGTTTATAAAATAGGAGGAGCTAAAGCCTGGTCTGGGTTTTGTTGTCAAAGAAAATAAATTATGGAATAACAACAGACTGGCTGCTGGTGGCACTGGGTTGATTGAGTAGACACACACCATGACTCAGTGAGACCTTCTGATGGCAGGTGGTCACACTGTACGCTTTGAAAATGTGAAAAATAGTGTCCGAAAATAGTTATTCCAGATGTGAAGAAGCAGAGAATGGCAGATGCAGCACGGCCGCTAAAGGGAAGGGGACTTTCACTGTGTAATCCCTAACAGATTATAGAATAATCTACTGGATTACAACAACTCAGTAATCTAATCTGATTCTGATTACTTTCAATTACTTTTTGGATTACTTTCCCACCTAAATCCATAAGAGTATGAAGCTCAACAGACAATTTATTTCAGTTTAACTATTCTAAATTGATGGCAGTTTTAATGCATCATAATCTACCACCATGATTATCTAATACCAATTATATATAAAAACATATTTGTGTCCATAATGTCACAACTAAAATGTATTTTTTTTTACCTTTGAATCGGTTTCTCAGTATCACCAATCAGCAATTATTCATTATTTGTGTTTATTTTCAAAAATATTTTGTATTCTGATTACAGTTTTTTTTTCGTTATTGATTATAGATTTTTCTTATACAGGAATTGTAACAGATAACTTTTACCTTTTTTTTTAAATAATCAGATTGCTGTAATCTGGTTACATGTAATCTGTTGGCACCACCATGGGGACCTATTTAACCCCTGACTCGCTCTCTGCCTCCCGGGCATCAGGGCTGAATCACTCCAGATTAGGGGCCCTGCAATTACAGGCCCTGACAAGTTCAAGTTTAAAGTTCGAGTTCCTTTTATTGCCGCCAGGCCGGTGGAATTCAAGCACGGTGCAGGTGCTATAGCTGCGACAATACACCACAAAAAAACGTAAAAAGACACATGGAACAGTACAGTACAGAATACACCACCTAAAACGTATACACGACGGAACAGTACTGTCATGGTCTTTGCCTTATTTCACCTTTCTGTGAGGGACAGCTGTCTATTTTTGCTTTATTTCACCTCTCTGTGAGGGATAGCTGTCAATCCCTGTTCCCTGTGGTTAATTGCCTCATGGGTCGGCAGGTGTGTGGGCTTGATTGCACCTGATGCAGTGCAGCTGTGCCTATGGCCATGTGGAGTCTATTTAAGTTTGGAGATCGCAGTGTCAACTGCTTTTTCATTTCCTAGTGTTGGCTATCCTTTTGGTCACGCTCATTATATTGAAGTGTAGTCTGATCTCTGATTCAGAATTGAGCTTTATGGTAGTCATTCTTATTTTAGGCTACTCACGTGATTCTACACATAAACTCCCTTAGTGGAGGTTTATTGTTTTACTTTTTCCAATATAAACTCCTTTATTAGGAGGTGTCCTTGTGGCTTATTTACTTTTATACTATACCTCTTTATTGAGAGTAGTCCTGTTTTTTGGGACTTGATTTATTTTCTTAATTACTCACTTTGAGATTTCCACCTGTAAAGGTTGTTTTCTGTTTAATTTTTCCCCTCTCCTAAAATATCTGCGTAAGCAGTCTAGTGGTTGTCCATTTCATGGATAACTTTAAGAGTCCCTGTTATCTGCTCATGACCCACACACACACACAGCCCTCACAAGTACAGTATGAAAAAATACAGACATCAGGCACAACGTAACAGAAACCAGAGAAACATAACAAGCATGGGGTAAAATTAGGAGGAGTTGAGCAGCTGTATGGCCTTGGGGAAGAAACTGTGGTTGAAGCTCACAGTTGGACTGCCCAGTGACCTGAAGAGGAAGAGGAAGGGGTGAGGGGTGACCGTTGGAAGAGGTGGTGAGCTGGGTGCAGGGGGTCACTGATGATTTTATTTGCGTGTGTGATGGTGTGATGCTTGTGTGTGGGGAGTTTGCAGTTGATGATTTTGGATGCCCTTTTTATTATCCTATCTAGTCTGTCTGCGTAGTGTGTGTTTGGGTGTGTTGCCGTACCATACTACAGTAATGGATAATGACAGAATGTTTTGTATTATGGCAGTGTAGAATTGGACCATTAAATTCTTACTGACATTGTATTTCCTGAGTTGTCTGAGGTGAAATAATCTTTGATTAGCTGTTTTGAGTAGATGAGTGGTGTGATGGTCCCAGTTTAGTTTATTGCTGATTAGGGATGCTCGATGCTTTTTTACCGATATCCACCGATATCAACCGATACAGATATATGCAGGGTTTCCCCCCCCCCCCCCCCCCCCCCCCCCAAATTGAATAATTTCAGGTAATTAACATCATATCTCTTGTTGTGGAATTAACACAACATTATGCATACTTTTGACAATAAATAAAATCAGAATTTGTTCTTACTTGCTTGCCTGGGTAAATAAAGGTTATAGAAATGTAAAAAATTCAAATAAAATAATAATTTGAAAACCGATACAGATATTTTCCGATATCACATTTGAATGCCGATATCGGCCGATAATATCGGTAGGCCGATAATATCGGACATCCCTATTGCTGATGTATGTTCCTAGGTATTTGAATGTGTCTGTGGCTGAAATGGGTTGATTGTTGATGAGCATGGGTGTTTTAGTGGGTGTGTTTTTCCTGAAGTCAATGATAAGCACACATGAACCCTTTCACTGCCACACGACACAGAAGGTTAGCCCTTTACTATCACACAACCGACGGCGATGCTCCATCATTAGCATCATTAGCTCCGCAAATGCGGAGCTAATGATGCTAATGATGGAGCATCGCCGTCGGTTGTGTGATAGAAAGGGCTAACCTTCTGTATTGTCACAGTGAAAGGGGTTAACAGCTGTCGTGTGGCAGTGAAAGGGTTAAGTTAAGATGTATTTAATAGCCCATCCCAGCAGCCTTTCTGTAAAAAATAAATGTCCCCCTCAAACTCCACAAGGGTCCTTACTTTTATGTTTTTAAATGTTTTATGAACATTTACTGCTTTCCAGAACATGATGAATCGGTATAGGAACTGGTGACCAAATCTAAGAAATAGCTTGTTTTGGCATATTTGACTGCAATTCTTTCTAATTTGTCTCATTAAAGCCGAACGGGAGGGATCACCCGAGCATCTCTAGCAGATGATGCAGGCTCGGTTCCAGAGCTGAGAGTTCTGGTATAAACCAAGGCGATGGTCTGTCTTTCACTCTAAGTAGTTTCCATGGAGCGTGTGATCTATAATGGCAACCATTTTTTTAAAGAAGAAATCTAAAGCCAATTCCACATCAGGGATTTATGAAGTATAATACATGGTGCTATGATGAAGGTCAGCTAGAAAGGCTTGGTCATTAAGATTTAATTTCTATGTAGTATGGGATTGTGTTTTCTTTAGATGAGTATTTCTGATGCAGACTAATAGGACAATGGTCATTCCAAATGTAGGTAAAATACACCACAGGCAACAATTCTATTAAGTCAATTATTTAAAGCTATTTGTTTGGTAGAAAGTCAATATCAGCAGATGGAGGTGTGTAGATCATGGTCAAATATAAATAATTATTTGGCCACAGATTGGAATACTGATATTTTTTTATTTATTTTTTTGAAATTCTCTTTTTATTGATTTTCTCCATGGTCCATACAAACAATATTGTGACTTCACCCTCATTTATCTTAAAGTGCAGAAGTACAAGTACTGATATTTTATAACGGTAACAGAGAGAGAAGATTTGACATACAGTATATAGCAACTCCACCACCCCTTCCAATTATATCTGATCTAAAAACATTATAGTGGTCCAAGGCTATGGAAGAATAACTATCTGACTTTTTCAGCCAAGATTCCATTCATACTAATGTCTGGATCTGCCTGCTTGACCATTTGAAATGGTCCATTTTGTTCTTTAAAGGTGTATGTGTTATTTAAATTGATCGGGGTGGATACTAAATCACTGTTGTTCTTGATTGTAAAGGTCTTAGTAGTAAGAGCTCAAGGCCATATTAGTTAAATATATGTTTGGTTGCAAAGGAATATTATCAAGGCACAGTTAGAATATTAGTTTATTAAAGTTGCAAACACACTCACACACACATATATATCCTCCTACCAGCACACATGCACACTCACATGCACACATACACATATATACACGCTCACACACGCATACACATATATACACACTCACACATGTACATGCATACATACACATATATATACACACTCACACACACATACACGCACATACACACACAGGGGAGACAGTGGCTCGGGAGGTAGAGCAGTCGTCTGGTAATCCGGAGGTTCCCGGTTCGATTCCCGCTCCTCCCGGGTAGCGTGTCGAAGTGTCCTTGAGCAAAACGCTTAACCCCTAACTTCTCCCGATGAGCAGGTTGGCACCTTGCATGGTTGTCTCCGCCATCGGTGTGGGAATATGTGAGTGAATGGATAAAATGTGAGGAACAAATTATAAAGTGCTTTGGAAAAAAGCGCTATATAAATGCACCATTTACATACACATGTATACACACACTCACGCACACAGAAATTCACTGACATACTGTTGCATGTCTTACCATTCAGTGAAACAAATGCAAACATAACATTTCTTGAAAACACTAAAATGTCACAGTCAATGAAACACGGACACACCCTAAATGCACACACACACACACACACACACACACAACCACACTAATACACACACACACACACACATTTCCTGAGAACACTCTAAGATAGCTAGTGTTCATAATGCATGAAACAGATGACCGCAGTCACATTGTATCTTGGAGCACTTACGGCATCCTGGCACAAGGTATGTTCTACATCTCACTTCAAAGTGTTTCCTCGTCCAATAATGGGTGCAAAGACCTTAAAGAATACCTTGGCCGTATATATCATTCTTATAAAACGTTTATGTCCAGGAGGGAGAGTGTACTATAATGAGGAATTCTTCTTATAGCTCCTCTCTAAAGACAGGCCATAACACAGAGACGGACAGACAGAGAGAGAGAGAGAGAGAGAGGGAGAGGGAGAGGAGAGAGAGAGAGAGGAGAGAGAGAGAGAGAGAGAGGGAGAGAGAGAGAGAGAGAGAGAGAGAGAGAGAGAGAGAGAGAGAGAGAGAGAGAGAGAGAGAGAGAGAGAGAGAGAGAGAGAGAGAGAGAGAGAGAGAGAGAGAGAGAGAGAGAGAGAGAGAGAGAGAGAGAGAGAGAGGACGGACGGACGGACGGACGGTTCCAGTCAAAGAGCAGCTGCTCAGGGAATGTTGTAGCGATATACTGTACAACATGTAGTACTCTAGTGGAGTTATATGATATACTGTGTTGTGTTGTACAACATTGTAGGGGTGTAAAGGTACTGTACACATATCCGTACCGAACGGCTGTAGTGTGTACCGAACGAATACAGCGGTATGTTAACCGCCCACCGGGGGCTGTTTTTTGTGGAATAAGCGGGATAATGTATAGCTATACTCGGTCATTGTCGCAAAATAATTGACCTTCACTACGTTTAGAACACCTCGGCGAGGCGCCTCTGTATTCTAAACTCTGTGTCGGTCAATTATTTTGCGACAATGACCTCGTAGCTATACATTATCCCTTACATAATAGTCTCGTAACAATCTGTTGTCACACAGTGAGATCATAACAGGGAAACGACATAACGGAGACAAAACATGTGATATGAGTCATCATCTGATGACTAATTACTACTTGATAACAACATGTACAGTACAAATCAGAGTCACAATTGAATGCCAAGTTATTGTGCCCCTCAAGGAAGAAGGAAGAAACAGGTAAACATTAGCAGCACATTTCTTTGATTTCAACTTTATTTCTAACATAGTTTTGTTTTGCTTTTTTATCTCATCAGTGTCTTTGAATTTATTATCAATAATAAATAAATAAATAAATAAATAAATAAATAAATAAATAAATAAATAAATAAATAAATAAATAAATAAATAAATAAATAAATAATTTAAAGTAATAATAATAATAAATAAATAATAATACATTATTATTATTATTATTATTATTATTATTATTGTTGTTGTGAAGATGTATCTTGACTACAGTATTTTATAGGTTTAGTTGTATTGTAAGCTGAGCTGTTGTTACGCCCAGCGCTCCATAATCCTCCCTCTCTCCACCTGTGGGAAGGATTCATTCTAGTTTCACCAACCATACACTCTGTAGATAACTATAACGTCTCCATCGTGTGTTAACACAATGGGGACGAACAACGTATATCTCCGTGTTTCGATTCCACCCGTTGTGGACAGAAGCACGGATAAATCCGTGGCAAGTTGTTATTGCTTTTATTCCATATTAATAACCTATTCAAGGTCACCGAGCGGCACTGCAGATATACCCTACTCTTTGAATTCGAGAAGGTGCATTACCGGCCAGATCCTCTTAGGGGCGCTATCGCGATAATGCAGTGTGCCCTGTGGCTGAACGGATCAGTATTTTTTTTTTTACTTTCAATGGAGATTTCAGTTAGCAGGATTCTAGATGTGCAGCATGTAGCTTGGATTACGTTTTGCATCGCAGATTTCACCATGCAATAAGGGGATTTATCATCAGCCAATGGACATATCGATCTACCAGATGGCGATCGATAACGGGGAAATGCTTTTTCACGTAAAGTACATCCCGATCGGGCCTTGTTTTGATAGCCATCCAGGCGTTCGGCCTATGAGGCTAATGAGGCTAACACGGTTATTGGTGATCAATAACCCGAAACGACGTCCCCCGCCCACCCCTTTCATGCATACATGCGTGAGGATCGTGCCGATCATATGCAGTTTGAGTTTTAACTAGAGCGTATCTATAACCTAAATGCCATTGGATTTAACGTTATTAGCTATTAGCCCATTATCTCGGCTTCCAGGAAATCCGGTATAACGCTTATATTCACGGCGCTATAAAATGAGAACGTATTGATGATTTCTTTTTTTCTTTAAGCCATTTTGAAGGGACGGTTTATGGTCTCAATTGACAATGAGAATGGACAGATAGCAATACTATTATAAAGTATAGATTTAGCTCTACGAACAGCCTATCCCCTTCTATCCCCAGGCCATCAGGCTGCTCAACGAACAATGAACACTACACAACAACCATCAAACGCACATAGCACACACATCCACACGCACACACTCACTTTAAACAAACACACTGTAGCACCCACTCCCCACACTTTATAGCACACACTCACTTTAAACAAACACACTGTAGCACCCACTCCCCACACTTTATATTTATTGATGAAGGATTGCACTACAACTCGTACACCTTACTGTAAATTGTACCTAAATTGTACCTCATCCCATTTCTGCTTTGCACTATATAGTATTGTACATTAGTACACTGCATAGTATTGTATATTATATGGTAACTCAGTTACGTCTATTCTGCATCGAACATTGTACATATGTCTATACTGAACACTGTGACCTCATTTTCTACTTCTAATTTACATGCTATACTATGTTATTTGATACTATCTTGTCTAGCACAGTCTCTGGAGCGTAACAGTAAGAAGCATTTTGTTTGAAAGTATTCTGTACTTCTGTATGACAACTATTAAAGAAACTTGAAACTTGAAACTTGAGCCCCACGTCTGTTTACATTTCACGGTCCTCTTGATATTAATTAGACTCATCCCAGTGGCCGCGAAAGTGTTAAAGGTCCAATCGGTGATTGTAGTATGAACTGTAGTGGTATCGTAGTGTTGTGACTGTAGTATTGTGCTTATATTACTGATGCATTCAAACAGTTTTTTTCACTTATACATTAATACATGAGTGTTTTGTGTTTTTAAACAATAGTTTTTATGACTTTTGAGGCTGTAAAAGGCTTTGTTTAATTCAATTTGCAGGCCGTTGTAAGAGAGAAAACCACATCATTGTACTGGGAGGACACAACCACCCGGCCATCTCCCCCTACATGAAGTACGATCAGCAGAGCATTTACAATACAAAATTGTCCCGTGGCAACAACAACAACGTAATCAGAAATCAACATAAACATCAACCTATATATAGGCCTGTACATACTCACGACGCCGGGGCAAGCTATAGCTACCTCCTTTCCCCCGAGGCGAGGAGGGTAATGGCTGTGGGGATGAATGAGATGTTTGTATCTGTTTGTCTTGACTGAGGGGAATCTGAGAGCGGCAGCCAGAGGGCACGGTGTGGCGCTCCTGATGAAGAGGGTGGTGCAGCCAGCCAGAGGGCACGGTGTGGAGCTCCTGACGAAGAGGGTGGTGCAGCCAGCCAGAGGGCACGGTGTGGCGCTCCTGATGAAGAGGGTGGTGCAGCCAGCCAGAGGGCACGGTGTGGAGCTCCTGACGAAGAGGGTGGTGCAGCCAGCCAGAGGGCACGGTGTGGCGCTCCTGATGAAGAGGGTGGTGCAGCCAGCCAGAGGGCACGGTGTGGAGCTCCTGACGAAGAGGGTGGTGCAGCCAGAGGGCACGGTGTGGAGCTCCTGATGAAGAGGGTGGTGCAGCCGGGCATCTTCACGGCCTGCCCGACAGGCTGCCATGCTCTGCTGGACTCACCGGTTGATTTGCCGCTTGTATTCACAATCTTTTGCCAGTGTGTGTTCTTGGATTTGATATTTAGACCATGCCATAACCAGCAGATGGAGGAAAGTGATCAAATTGATTCTATGTGGGTAGAAGTATATATACCACTCTCTCTCCACCTTCTCTCTCTCTCTCTCTCTCTCTCTCTCTCTCTCTCTCTCTCTCTCTCTCTCTCTCTCTCTCTCTCTCTCTCTCTCTCTCTCTCTCTCTCTCTCGCTCTCTCTCTCTCTCGCTCTCATTATAGATACGTCTCTTTCTCTACCTCTCTCTCATTATAGATACCACTCTCTCTCTCTACTTCTCTCTCTCTCTCTCTCTCATTACAGATACCAATTAAATAGAAATTAGGGATGCTCGATATTGGCTTTTTTACCGATACCGATATACCGATATTGTCCAACTCTTAATTTCCGATACCGATATATGCAGGGTTTCCCTCCCAAAAAACTGAATAATTTCAGGTAATTAACATTACATATCTCTTGTTGTGCAATTAACACAACATTATGCATACTTTTGACAATAAATAAAATCAGAATTTGTTCTTACTTGCTTGCCTGGCTAAATAAAGGTTATAGAAATGTAAAAAAAAAAATTTATTTAAAATTTGAAAACCGATACCGATATTTTCCGATATCACATTTTAATGCCAATATCGGTAGGCCGATAATATCGGACATCCCTAGGTAGAAGAGATTCATCACCAGGGACCTGTCAACATGAAACTTGACATCTCAAGTTCAAGTTTCAAGTTCAAAAGTTTCTTTATTAGTTGTCATATAAGTACAGAATACTTTTATATAAAATGCTTCTTTCTGTTTTGCTCCAGAGATTGTGCTAGACATCTCCTACGAACCATTTCAGGATTATTGTGTTCAAACGTGACGAGGAGAGGCAGACGGACCTTTTCCAAAAGACCACTTTAAACATACATTTACTGTAGATTGTGAAATTTGGATTGTGGCTTTAATTCTATAGTTTCACCAGCCATCCACTCTGTAAACGTTTAGCGATGCGTCATCGTGTGTTCCTCAAGAGAGAAAGAGGAATAAAGAGCAACCACCCCACTGTATCCAGGGTGTGTGCGTGCGCGTGCGCATGTGTGTGTGTCTGTGTGTGTATTTGTGTATGTGTGTCTGTGGGTGGTGTCTCATGCTATCTCAAGCCCTTGCTGCTGACTGAGACATAGTCAGGTAACATTTGCCGTCTCGTCTGTTTCACATTAGCCTTGATGTTCGCTCGACTGAACTACATTTAATAGGCATTTTATATGGAAACCGTTTCATGTGAAAGAATGCATTTTTTCTCTCTCTCTCTCATTTGAAATGCTTGATGTTCACCATTAGGGGTGTAACGATGCATCGATTAATCGAAATGCATCGATTCTAATGTGTTAGAATCGATGCATCGATTTGAATATGTTAGAATAGATTTTAATCTAAATAAAAAAAATAAAAAAATGTATTGTTTTTATTGACCTATAAAATCAGTGAATCAGTTCCCCCAGCCACATTTGTGTATTACATTTTTTTTGGGGAATTAACTGATAGAAAATGTAACGAACATTTATTGAATCTAATCGAATCGTGGTCAAATAAAGAGATTTCACGATGCATTGAATCGTTGCCTGAATAATCGTAATCGAAACTAATCGTTGTGAGGTCGCATCGTTACACCCCTAATTCAGCAGTGAAGCAGTTTGATGTTCAGTGAAGCAGTTTGATGTTCAGTGAAGCAGTTTGATGTTCAGTGAAGCAGTTTGATGTTCAGTGAAGCAGTTTGATGTTCAGTGAAGCAGTTTGATGTTCAGTGAAGCAGTTTGATGTTCAGTGAAGCAGATTTGATTTTTTGTTTGTTTTATTTTGCAAACTTTAAATTTTTTGAATTTGTTTTTGAATTAGGGGTATAGGTTGCTCTATAATAAGCCTTTTGGCTTCTAACCTATCCTTTTCGTTTGTTTATTTGTAAAAATCTTGAAAAAGTATTTGTTTGTTGTTTATTTATGTGTAAACATTCGAAATAAATAATTCATTCATTCATGCAGACTAATGTGTGTTAGTGTGACCAGGAGATACATGTAACTCGCAGCTCTCCACAGTGCCTTTCTGGTCCAATGCAACATGTGTGTTAGTGTGACCAGGAGGTTCATACCAGTATCCCTTACCAAAAAAGGAACATGGTCGTTTTATGGTCATTTCTGTTTTTATTTAAAAAAAAAATTATTGTGTT
>NC_140183.1:3449961-3512461 GCF_963971535.1 Notolepis coatsorum | reverse complement strand
GAGGTTCTCGATTCAGTATTTGGAATGGGTGGGGGGTTGGGAGAATGAGCTGCGGATGTTCTCCACTTTTTCCTCAAAGAAGATCGCAAAGTCTTCGGCAGAGAGAGATGAGGGGGTGGGGGGGAGTGAGGAAGGAGGACATGGTAGCATGCAGTTTGCGAAGGTTCTTGGCAGAGGCCTCGATCCTATGGTGAAAGAAAGAAGCTTTGGCATTAGTAATGGTTTTGGAGAATGTTAACAAGAGGTTGTGATATGTGTTGATGTCAGCAGTGAGGTGTGACTTTCTATACTTCCTCTCAGCCGCTCTCAGGACCTGTCTTTGTTCTCTCACTGCATCCGTCAGCCATGGACTGGGTGGGAAACGGCGGGCAGGTTTCTCAACGAGGGGACAGAGCTTGTCAAAGGAGGTTGCGAGGGCTGAGAGGAGGGTGGAGGTTGCCATATCTGGGAAGAGAGCAGAGAAGGTGTCACTCAAAGGTGGAGCATACATGATTATATATTCATGATGATTATATGGGTTATATGCAGGTGTATAAATAGATACAGTATATAGAAGGATTATATGCAGGTATATTCAGACAGATAAGGATATATATATATATGCAGTAAATATAAATATATATATAAATACGGTATATACAGCATTATTGTACATGCTACTGTATCATACAGAGTTACGCGTAGAATTTTGAGGTAGGTAGTTATGATTACAATGTAAGGCAGTGTAGATAGTGAAAGCAGTAGGCAATAAAATGAAGCAACAAAGTTCAAAGTCTGTTCTATATGCGTATTATATACGACTTGTTTCAAGAAGTAACCTCAATCATAAAACACCAGAAGAAGAAAAAGAGGAAACTCTTGACGGATGAAAATTGCCCATATGGTATTTCCTCTGTCACAGGCTCTGTAGTGGTTTTCCCTCATTTACAGTCACGTCGAGATGTCGGTTGTTAAGTCGTGAGTCGTGACGTAGCGACCTTCCAATAAACAGTTTCCAGGGCCAAGCTTCCTGCGTTGACCAAGGCTCTCATCTTTTCAACACGCCTCAGTGCTGTGTCCCTTGTTGTTTTTAATAGATCTCAGTAATAAAGAAAACAGTTTGGGGTCTGTGCCCCTGGTATCTCCCGCTGTCTGAAGCAGAGCGTTTGGCCCCGGACACATGAATATATACACGCGCACATATGCGTGGTGTGTGTCAGACTTAACAATAACCGGTCGTTGGGCCAGTTGAATTTAATTGTTTTTCTAACATCTGTCTTTTTAGACCAACGTTGTTTCAACATTGTTTAAACAGTTTAGTGAGATAAGATGAGGATTACAAATGTATAGAGGCTAAGAATATGAAGTCTCCCTAATATGGCATTTACATTTTGAGTTTGAATGAAAGCCTCTGTGAGCGTTACCACCCCGCAACCAACAGGCCCCTGCCTCACCCAGCAGCACGGGCCTTTCAGAGTTTCCTCTTGAATAAAAGTGGCTTTAAGTGGTGCCGTCAACAACCCAGTCTGTATAGCCTCTTCTCTCATCCCTCCCTCCCTCTGTTCCTCACATCCATCTCCATGTGCCGGCGGACTGCCACCATGGCAACCCCAGCGGCGCTGCAGTCACGCCAGCCTCCTGGTGATGGAGCTGAGAGCAGTGAAGTGCGGCCACTACTCAGGTCCTCATCCGGAGGACCAGACGTTTGGACTGGTGGTGGGGGACATTATTTGACAGAGGGTGTAAAAGAATGCAAAGAAAGAGAAAATGGCCATTACGCCTGAGTTAAAGGCCCTTAAACCTCCACAAAAGAGACTCCAATAAAGCATTTAGTTGGATGAAACCAAACCCAGATGAACCACAACATGTGCTAAGTGTTCCTTCCTTCACACTGTGGGGGTTGTGTTACAGAATGAGCTGTCTTTATAGCTTAGCCGTTCAAGAGACTATGTTATTCCCATATCGGACTCATTACATCCACACTGTGATTGTTGTGTTGTAAATTAGAGCTATTTTTTTTTTACCCTTTTTCTGCACTACTTTTATTCTGTCTATTTGATGTCTATTTGTATTGCTGTGACACACTTTGGGCTGCAATTATTGTATGGAAGGTGCTATACAAATACAGTTTATTATTATTATTATTATTATTATTATTATTATTATTATTATTATTATTATTATTATAATAATAATAATAATAATAATAATAATAATAATAATAATAATAATAATAATAATAATAATAATAATAACTAGACAATTCCGCGCGGGGGAAATTGTGAAAGTGTGGGTGACGCCTGTGCACCGCCGGCCAACGGGGAAGAGGGTCTCTCACGAGTCTCTATGACAAACGGTTCAAAGGATACAAAAAGGGGGCGCGGCCTAAGGATCGGGGGAGTGGTCAACATAGACCATTTGAAGATTGGACTTTTCCGAGTTTTAATTTTTTTTCAGACTTTTCCGAGTTTTTGAACTTTTTCGGATTTTTGATGTTTCAGAGTTTTCGGAATTTTCAGAGTTTTTGCATTTTTCCGGGTTTTCGGGTTTTCGGACTTTTCCGAATTTTTGAACTTTTTCGGATTTTTGATGTTTCCGAGTTTTCGGAATTTTCCGAGTTTTTGGATTTTTCAGAGTTTTCGGGTTTTCGGACTTTTCCGAGTTTTTGAACTTTTTCGGATTTTTGATGTTTCCGAGTTTTCGGATTTTTCCGAGTTTTTGAACTTTTTCGGATTTTTGATGTTTCCGAGTTTTCGGAATTTTCAGAGTTTTTGGATTTTTCCGAGTTTTCGGACTTTTCCGAGTTTTTGAACTTTTTTGGATTTTTGATGTTTCCGAGTTTTAGGATTTTTCCGAGTTTTGGGATTTTTCCGAGTTTTGGAACTTTTTCGATTTTTCCGAGTTTTCGGATTTTTCGGGTTTTGGGATTTTTCCGAGTTTTTGAACTTTTTTGGATTTTAGATTTTTCCGAGTTTTCGGATTTTTCCGATTTTTTTAAAGGGGGTGTGGCCTAAGGGGGCGTGGTCTAAGGATCGGGGGAGTGGTCAACATCGACCAATGAAAGGTGGTCAACATCGACCAATGGCACAATCCGCAAGTCTCTACAACAAACGGTTCAAGAGATACACTGAGGGGGTGTGGCCTAAGGGGGCGTGGTCTAAGGATCGGGGGAGTGGTCAACATCGACCAATGAAAGGTGGTCAACATGGACCAATGAAAAATGAAAGAGGATATCCCTACTGAGTACAATGGCACAATCCGCAAGTCTCTACGACAAACGGTTCAAGAGATACACTGAGGGGGTGTGGCCTAAGGGGGCGTGGTCTAAGGATCGGGGGAGTGGTCAACATCGACCAATGAAAGGTGGTCAACATCGACCAATGGCACAATCCGCAAGTCTCTACGACAAACGGTTCAAGAGATACACTGAGGGGGTGTGGCCTAAGGGGGCGTGGTCTAAGGATCGGGGGAGTGGTCAACATCGACCAATGAAAGGTGGTCAACAGGGGGAGTGGTCAACATCGACCAATGAAAGGTGGTCAACATCGACCAATGGCACAATCCGCAAGTCTCTACGACAAACGGTTCAAGAGATACACTGAGGGGGTGTGGCCTAAGGGGGCGTGATCTAAGGATCGGGGGAGTGGTCAACATCGACCAATGAAAGGTGGTCAACATGGACCAATGAAAAATGAAAGAGGATATCCCTACTGAGTACAATGACACAACCCACAAGACAGAGGGCGCTGTCCAGCAATTCAGTACTGCAACACAGTGATGGGCAATGATGGGTTAAGTGGATGATGTCATTGGCAGGTCAGCTCAGCCATGAGCCCTGAGCCTCACAGCTGTTAAGGCTGAACCAATCAGCCGTGAGCACAATGACTTGCATATTCTGAATTTTCTTTACATGACTGCATTGTCACGTTGATTAAAAGAAAACTATAAGAGATGAATTGTTGTGACGCGCACATGAGCACTACAACGAGTAGGCGAAGGGTTGTGCGCGATATTGTGGCATTCGTGCGATATTGTGGCACTCCTTCGGCGATCGGAACAGAAGGCTAAAAAAGAGTGTGAAAAAAGAAATTCCTAGAGTGCGATTGCATGGCGGTCAATGGGGAGGAGAACCTTCAAACAAATGGTCGTCAGTTGAGATAGAAATGTCCAATTCCATTTATTTTTCTTTTGTGAGCGGGCTGACAGCCGTGTCATCGTTTTGATGTGTTTGTTTTATTTCTACGTCCAAAATTGAGATCACACTCGCAATTCACCCAAGGTAGGGGAAAAAAGATTATTTCAGCTGCTACACTCTAAATTGCAATGCATTTCCAATGGGACCGAAATGTTACCGTTTAAAGTCGATTCGTAGCCAGACGGTGCGGTGAAACTTTACGAGTTCGAATAGCATATCGAGTTGGAGCAAGCCGGTCGTTTTGATACCTTTCACGTGTATGGGGCGCAAACGCTCTGGGAGGAGTTTGTTGGCAAAATCGGTGGAATAAAGAATAAAGAAGAAATAAAAAGACGTACAATAACTACAGGTCACCCACACTAATTATTAGTGTGGGTGACCTGGCGAAGCCAGGTTGCCACCCACACTATACATATCCATACTCTTTTTATTTATTTATTTATTTATTTATTCCACCGATTTTGCAAACACTTTGCAACACGTAAGCGTTCGCGCCCCATACACGTGAAAGGTATCAAAACGAGCGGCTTGCCTATGGCAACACCGGTCTCCGAACTCGTAAAGTTTCACCGCACCGTCTGGCTACGAATCGACTTTAAACGGTAAAATTTCAGAAATGCATGCAATTTAGAGTGCGAGATCCACCGATTTTCCAAACAACACTCGTGCCAGAGCGTTCGCGCCCCATACACGTGAAAGGTATCAAAACGACCGGCTTGCTCCAACTCGATGTACTATTCGAACTCGTAAAGTTTCACCGCACCGTCTGGCTACGAATCGACTTTAAACGGTAACATTTCGGAAATACAGTGCAATTTAGAGTTTCAAACACTTTGCAACACGTAAGCGTTCGCGCACCATACACGTGAAAGGTATCAAAACGAGCGGCTTGCCTATGGCAACTGCGGTCTTCGAACCCGTAAAAGTTTCACCGCACCGTCTGGCTACGAATCGACTTTAAACGGTAAAATTTCGGTCCCATTGGGAATGCATTGCATTTTAGAGTGTAGCAGCTGAAATAATCTTTTTCCCCCTACCTTGGGTGAATTGCGAGTGTGATCTCAATTTTGGACGTAGAAATAAAACAAACACATCAAAACGATGACACGGCTGTCATCCCGCTCACAAAAGAAAAATAAATGGAATTGGACATTTCTATCTCAACTGACGACCATTTGTTTGAAGGTTCTCCTCCCCATTGACCGCCATGCAATCGCCCTCTAGAAATCACATTTTTCACACTATTTTTTAGCCTTCTGTTCCGATCGCCGAAGGAGTGCCACAATATCGCACGAATGCCACAATATCGCGCACAACCCTTCGCCTACTCGTTGTAGTGCTCATGTGCGCGTCACAACGCTTCATCTCTTATAGTTTTCTTTTAATCAATGTGACAATGCAGTCATGCATCTGCCTCCATAGAAATGCATTGGATAGAAAATATGCAAGTCATAGTGATTGCTTCACCTGTGTGGCTCATGGCTCACTCATGATTGGTTCAGCTGTGTGGCTCGTGGCTGAGCTGCCAATGACATCATCCACTTAACCCATCATTGGCCATCACTGTGTTGCAGTACTGAATTGCTGACAGCGCCCTCTGTCTTGTGGGTTGTGTCATTGTACTCAGTAGGGATATCCTCTTTCATTTTTCATTGGTCCATGTTGACCACCTTTCATTGGTCGATGTTGACCACTCCCCCGATCCTTAGACCACGCCCCCTTAGGCCACACCCCCTCAGTGTATCTCTTGAACCGTTTGTCGTAGAGACTTGCGGATTGTGCCATTGGTCGATGTTGACCACCTTTCATTGGTCGATGTTGACCACTCCCCCTGTTGACCACCTTTCATTGGTCGATGTTGACCACTCCCCCGATCCTTAGACCATGCCCCCTTAGGCCACACCCCCTCAGTGTAACTCTTGAACCGTTTGTCGTAGAGACTTGGGGATTGTGCCATTGGTCGATGTTGACCACCTTTCATTGGTCGATGTTGACCACTCCCCCGATCCTTAGACCACGCCCCCTTAGGCCACACCCCCTCAGTGTATCTCTTGAACCGTTTGTCGTAGAGACTTGCGGATTGTGCCATTGTACTCGGTGTAATAGTGTAATAGTGTGTAATAGTGTAATAGTGTAATAGTGTGTAATAGTGTGTAATAGTGTAATAGTGTAATAGTGTGTAATAGTGTGTAATAGTGTAATAGTGTAATAGTGTGTAATAGTGTAATATTGTGTAATAGTGTAATAGTGTGTAATAGTGTAATAGTGTGTAATAGTGTAATAGTGTGTAATAGTGTGTAATAGTGTAATAGTGTAATAGTGTGTAATAGTGTAATAGTGTGTAATAGTGTAATAGTGTGTAATAGTGTGTAATAGTGTAATAGTGTAATAGTGTGTAATAGTGTAATAGTGTGTAATAGTGTAATAGTGTGTAATAGTGTAATAGTGTGTAATAGTGTAATAGTGTGTAATAGTGTAATAGTGTAATAGTGTGTAATAGTGTGTAATAGTGTAATAGTGTGTAATAGTGTAATAGTGTGTAATAGTGTAATAGTGTAATAGTGTGTAATAGTGTAATAGTGTGTAATAGTGTAATAGTGTGTAATAGTGTGTAATAGTGTAATAGTGTAATAGTGTGTAATAGTGTAATAGTGTGTAATAGTGTAATAGTGTGTAATAGTGTAATAGTGTGTAATAGTGTAATAGTGTAATAGTGTGTAATAGTGTAATAGTGTGTAATAGTGTAATAGTGTAATAGTGTGTAATAGTGTAATAATGTGTAAGTGTGTAATAGTGTAATAGTGTGTAATAGTGTGTAATAGTGTAATAGTGTAATAGTGTGTAATAGTGTAATAGTGTAATAGTGTGTAATAGTGTAATAGTGTGTAATAGTGTAATAGTGTGTAATAGTGTGTAATAGTGTGTAATAGTGTAATAGTGTGTAATAGTGTAATAGTGTAATAGTGTGTAATAGTGTAATATTGTGTAATAGTGTAATAGTGTAATAGTGTAATAGTGTGTAATAGTGTAATAGTGTAATAGTGTGTAATAGTGTAATAGTGTTGCGGGTTGTGTCATTGCACTCATTAGGGATATCCTCTTTGATTGGTCTATGTTGACCACTCCCCCGATCCTTAGGCCGCGCCCCCTTTTTGTATCCTTTGAACCGTTTGTCATAGAGACTCGCGAGAGACCCTCTCCCCCGTTGGCCGGCGGTGCACAGGCGTCACCCACACTTTCACAATTTCCCCCACGCGGAATTGTCTAGTTATTATTATTATTATTATTATTATTATTATTATTATTATTATCATTCCCATACCAGTAGAAAGTGATACCAGCAGACAGTAGGTTGTAAAACATATTTAAAACAGAGTATGTACCAGCAGACAGTAGGTTGTCAAACATATTTAAAACACAGAGTATGTACCAGCAGACAGTAGGGTGTCAAATATATTTAAAACACAGAGTATGTACCAGCAGACAGTAGGTTGTCAAATATATTTAAAACACAGAGTATGGGCGGTCAGGTGGCGTAGCGGAGATTGTGCTCGTCACCAATGCAAGAGGCTGCGGTCTCGACTCCCGGAGAGTCAGCATTGCCTTGGCTCGGGCTGATCGCTATACTAACTCGTTTGGCTGAGTTAGGGGGAGGGGAGCCGTGGGTGGGTCCTGGGCGTTGTGGACAGCGACCCCTACAGTTCGGTCGGGGCGCCTGCTTAGCGAAGGTAGGATCTGGTGAGAGGTAGTGCGGCCTCCCACACGTTACACTCTCCCAGTGAGAATCTGCGCGGCCAGGCTGGCTGCCGGCTGGCTGCACATGCGTCGGAGGAAAGCATGTGACAGTCTCCGGCCTCTCGGACCAACAGTAGGGGAAAGTGCGCAACAACCAGGAAGGGGGTTGGGAATTGGCATAACGACTAACAGTGGGATGGGAGAAAAAAATCGGAAAAAGGAGGGGGAAAAAGATTTAAAAAAAAAAAACTAAAAAACACAGAGTATGTACCAGCAGACAGTAGGGTGTCAAATATATTTAAAACACAGAGTATGTACCAGCAGACAGTAGGGTGTCAAACATATTTAAAACACAGAGTATGATACCAGCAGACAGTAGGGTGTCAAACATATTTAAAAACAGTATACCACCAGCAGACAGGTTGTCAAACACAATCTGTAGAGTATGATTCTGTCTGATGCACTGTGATCAAGACCAACAGCTGAAGAAAGCTCACCCCCTTTCTCATGTGAAAAAGAATGAAACAAGTCTGGAGTCCACTTTAGATTGTTAAGTGACATAACTCTAGTCATGCTCATCGCAGGCTGCCGATGGCCACCAACATGCAGGCAAAAGACTTGTATTATATGGTCCAGGCGTAACCAATCGAGACCAGGCTTTAATTGTCCCAGACTGAAAGGGCACACTCAATCTCTCCCGCTAAGCGGTTAAGGCACAAAGACCAACAGAAGGGCCCGGTACCAATCACACAAAGGAGGTTTTATTATGCAACCGTACTTACTTTCTGTCCATGACAAGGGTTTTCTTTTTTATAAACCTTATTCACTTTGATCTTATTTCTCTTAACCGTGTCACCGGGTTAGTCGCATGTTGTAGATATGGGCATCCTTTTTAGAGTTAAAGTTTCACACATCTGCAGTCGGAATGTTTAAATGAAATTAAACGGAAATAAAGCCTTCAGGGATATTTTTTTTTGCAATAACTATGTATATATTAAGATAACTACACCAGGCTGACAGTAGTAGATTAGATTCAAATGTATTGTCATTATACAGCACAAGTACAGTATGATATATGGTCCTTCTCTCGCTGCCTCTGCTGTATTTCAAACACACTGGAGAAGCTCTCCTGCAGGGCTGGGTGGTGATGTGGTCCAAACACCACAACAGTCTTTTTCCAGTACAATTGGAATCTGAGAATTTCCCCCCCGATAATAAAATCTGATGCCAAGAAACATGTAACATGCTAGAAATCAAAGCAAAGTGACTTGATTTGCTGCATATTACATGTTAGATCGCTCTAATGGAGACATTAGTTGTATATCCCTTTTTTTTTTTATCCACTTTTTCTCCCATTTTCTATACATTTTCTCCCATCCCAATTTCGTATCATCCAATTCAACCCTCCCCTGTCACGGACGCCGTTTCTTGCCTCCCACAAGCCGGCTGCAATGTGGACTAAGTCATACATAGCACAAGTCCCCTCCGGTACTTGAGGTAACAGCAGTCGCATCTTTTCACCTGCGCAGCTCGATCTCTCAGTGGCGAGGAGTAACGCGTGGGAGGCTCACGCTGCCCCCGACACTTCCTGATTCTACTGCGCAGGCGCACCAACCGACCTGTAGGAGTCGCTGTCCACAACGCCCAATCCGCACCCATCAGTTTCCCACCCTCTAATACTGCCAATTGTATTAGTATGGACGACCAGCCAAACTGAAAACAATGTGGAGAGCTGGATTCGAACATGCGAACCCAGCGTCTCCACATTGGTGGCGAGTGCCTTGCCCACTACACCACCTAGCCGCCCAGTTGTATATCCCTTTTATTATTTTTGTCATACTGATGATCTACTGTGTTCAGTAAAAACGATGGATCTGAACGGTACTTGGTATCGGCCGATACTGAAAGTTTAGCACTCATATCTAATGTATATATTGTGGACAACTGTATTGTAATTGTAAAAATGAGGGATGTCCAAATCAAGTTTTTTTGCCCACCCCCGATCCAAATAAAAATAAAAAATTAATCTGCTGATACCAAGTCCTGATCCAATAGCTGCACAGTTCACACTTAAAGTACATTCAAGTAAATAAAACCAATCCAATCCAAGGTATGCTTGCTTGGTAATTGAACAGCCCTGCTTAAAGAAAAAAGAATTGCCCACGTCACAGCTTTAACTTAATGGTTCATTTATTTTTAACAAGAACAATCAGAATTGTATCTGGCTTCTGGCCGATCAGGACAACCCTAGTAAAGATCTCTACCTTTGCATGGATCCATGATGCTATCGATTGATTGAAAACTTTATTAACAGATTGCAGAATGGGTACAATACAGTACAGCTCAATACACACAATTGTTAAGGGGATGCAGACCAGAGAAAGACTTTCGTCTTGTTTACATCAGGGTCCCCCATTTTCATATTCAGTAGGCCTCCCAGTCCTGCATGTCATATACGTGTAGTCATTGTGTAACTGTATATGAGTTATTGTGAAGCTGTATATGTGTAGTTATTGTGTATTTGTAGACAGAAAACAAGCAATGTGCCAGTGATTGACAGGCAAACTGAAAAAGGAGTAAACAGATTGTACGGTGTAAAAATCTGTTGTTTTGTAAATGATCATCTCAGGCATTACTGTACCAGTCCTTCAGAGCACTGGAATATCTGGTCTATGCTGCCCACTAGTGGACAAACTGGAGCAACACAGATTGTTGGCCTAGAGTCGTGGTGTACAAATGAAACACATTTCAGGCCCAATGATAGTTTTTAAAGCACATTTATATATTTTACACATGATTCCTTAAATATCTCAATAAAAAGGTCCCACCCTTTGAACATTCATGATTAGTATATGAACATGAGCCTTTCAATCGCCGTACATGATACCAAAAAAACATTAAGACTTGATGGAAAAAGAAAGAAAGAAAAGCTCAGAGGCTCTCATGGTGAGGGTCCCGGGGGGGGGGGGGGGGGGGGGGTCCTGAGTAAGCGCTGGAGAGGATGAGGAATAAAAAGCTATTTAGAGTCAATGGTTGACATTGGGAAGGTGCTTCACAGGCGTTGGGTTAAGGGGTAGGGTGGGAGTTGTTGTAGTCCAGTTCTGGTGAAAAGGAGCTTGGGAAATGTAGTCATCAGTGGAGGCTGGTCTGTGTTGACGGTGGAGGTGTCCCGTGATCTGTCCCGGCTCTCTGACCACGTTTCAGATGAAGCCGGGGAAGAGATGCTGCAGCAGGAGGATGGTGCCGACGACCATCAGCCCACAGAAGAACAACACCAACCAGATGGGGAAGGATCCTGTCGCCGCGGGGGAAGAAGAGACAGAGATGAGATGACTAGACATGGTGTAATAACTAGGGGCTGGTCAGTTCATCGCGTTAATTAGATTAATTAATTACACAGCAAATTATCACGTTATGAAAATTAACTCAAAATGTATTAAAACATTTTTATTCATTTTTTTTCTTTGTTAATCTCATTCATTCCATAAGAACGTAGAATAAACATTTACAATTTTTTTTTAATATGGTCCATTTGCATGTTCTTGGTATCTGATTCTAGGGACATCTATGGATCTCAGGGAATGTATTCCCAGTGTCAGAAAGACTGTGTCTGTTACTAGGCTTGAGTACATTGTAATGAACCAAATGAGAATATCAATTAATAATTTTTTATGTATTTCTTTATCTTTGACTGTGAATAACACCATGCTAAAATTGACCAGACCTGAAAAATCTAAGCAAATGAATAAATGGAAGATGATTAAACAGAAGGTTTTGTAGATACAGTACTGAATTCTGCCATCCGGACACATGCAATTTGAAATACGGTTATAGAATATAAAATATCAGGCCTAAAATGGTTATGCGTTTAAAATGCAATTAATTAGATACATTTTTTTAATCGCCTGACAGCACTAGTAATAACATCATCTAGAGAGAAGGATAAGATGACTAGTGTTATGGGAATGTTATCGATACATCTGTGTTAGAATACATATTCTATGTTTTACAGCGGACTAGTTTACTGTAATATGACCAACTAAGTGAACTAGCCTGACTATAGTAGACACTACTGTTCCTTTAACCCTTTCACTGCCACACGACAGAAGGTTAGCCCTTTACTATCATGTGATAGTAAAGGGCTAACCTTCTGTATTGTCACAGTGAAAGGGTTAACCGGCTGTCGTGTGGCAGTGAAAGGGTTAAGATGGGAGCCGTAGAGTGCGCCAAGGTTGTCCTCCACATAACAAGACATAATAAATAACATAGCCTAGCCGAGCAGATTGTTTGTGCATTTGGCCCTCTGGGAATATTTTGGTTATCCTTTTTTTCATGTGTATTTAAATGGTATGTCTGACGACCAGGGCTCTATCTCACTTCCTGGTCAGACACTTGTGTGCACTCTGGTTCTGGTTCTGGTTCTCTGATTTGGAACTGAGCATTTTCCTTGTGTGGCCACAGAGGGAATAAATCTATGATCATTTGTATGCAGCTTGGACTCAGAAATTATTTACTACCTTCTGTTCTTATAATAATATTTCCACGACAATTATGGCGTTAGGGTTCATTTTTGTCTATGTAGGACAATTAGGCACAACAGCATGGAGACTATCTTTATTACAATATTATTTCCAATATTAACACTTTGGCTGCCATGGGTTAAATTAATTATCAACCGTAGGTTGCCGGCTCTATTTGTCTATGGAGAAATTCCCCTTCTTTGCAGGGCTATAACTTTTTAAATTCTATTGCTACATTGCCATTATTAGGGCCCATTCAAAGTCCTATATGTATTGTTCATTGTGTAGCAACGTTAAACTTTTTCATTCACATATTCATAGTAAAGTATGGTCTAATGTATAAGTATGTTTTCATCTCTTTCTGCAGCTTTCTCCAGAATGTGATCTATAGCCCCAAATACATTATATTGATGATGCAATACAGTTTTATGGCAATCAGCGCGATATAAAAAATTCCAACTAGACGTACTTCTAGAAGTTACTACACGTCATCTGATGTTGACCGGATGGGCGAGGGGGCGTTTATAATTCCGTGGGCAGCGTTATACCAATCATCTAATGTGGGTCAAATGTTGATAATAGCAGTTAGTATCGAAGACAGTAACGTTACACGCTAAAACTCACCCCAGTCTCCGCGCGCCGTTGGGCGATCATCATAGAGTAGAAATTGTATCATTATGGGATGGCGATTTACCCGGTCCATCTCCAGCTTGTATAATGGTATATACGTCCAAATCATGTTGTTTATCGAGTTATTGGCAATCGATCGCTGTGTAGTGTGACGAGCCAGAGTCCCGGGACATGTACCGAGTGCCCGGAAGTAATACGGCCGTCGAGCAAAACCTCTACTGCGCTTCCTGTTAAGCGATTGCGCCGATCGGCCACCAGATGGCGCTCCTGAACCGCCAGAGAGCTCAGTGGGTCCTCCTGGTGGATCTCAGGCCAGCGGAGGGGAAATATGAATCCGGTCCCAGATTTTTGAAATATTGATATCAAAGACGCTGTTACAAAGGATCAGATTAAACCGAATATATATATTTATTTATTGATATATATTGCATAGTATTTGTATATCGTTTGATATCCCCTGTATATTCCTTGTACATATACACGGAATATCCCTTTAGCCCAGACTATAATAGTTCATTCTCCTATTGGACAGCGGTCCACCGGTGCCAGGGACCGGCCTCCGGAGCCAGGTTCAAAGTCACCGTCAAGATGTGTCTGGACATGCCCGCCCTTGCCCAGGGATACGCGACAGAAATGAGAGTGGAACTAGTTTTGTTCACCGTGCGTATAAATACGGCGCAGGTGAATGTAGAAGCCCCTTAGTCCTTCTTACCTTCCTTAGTATGTTACCGATAAGTTGAAGCCTCACCCACGATACAACGTGTGGTGAAGTATGGCCTGTTTGGCCTCAGAATAGAGCATCGAGACCGCGTGCGAATTAATAACTGAATTGTCAGAGTTTGGCGCTATACCGTCGAGTGCGACATATTTCTATTAAGTCTTTAATAGTCTATTTGTGTATAGTGTATCGTGCGGTTAGAATTCTACAGCGACCAGCATCCAACGCTTTCTCGTATTAGCTAGAGTTCTTATCCAGGCTTGGCCGACCGCATGGCGCTTTCACCCGAGGAGACCTAAGCGAGAACCGTATGGACATGTACACTGGATTAATCTACCCGACGACTACATAGCCCTTTGCGGCTGGAATATATTTGCTTTGGTCCTGTGATTTATGGAGCGGATAATCGCCGACGCCTGCACGTGTTGGATTTACCCCGAGAGGAGTCAAGTCGAGTCGGGCCCAGAGAGCCTGAGGCCGACTAGCTTTCTTCCCTGTGGAGCTACAGTCTACAAGAGAACCAAGCTGTATTCGTCTGTGGATCAAGAGGCTACTGCACCGGCTTCTGTACCTGAAGTCTCCCTAGTCATCGTTGACCAGACGTCCTACTACCGACAGATCTTCTACCCCCCTGCTGGCTTACAACCAGTGGGAACCCCTTCCAGTATCTTCCGCTATATTACTAGTGCACCATAGATATAATTCCCTCAGATTCAGGTTGTATAATTACCTCCTGCGTAACCAGAGAATAGACATTCGTTATTAATTTGCCTACGCATATTCCTTTGCCTTACAAGTGCATTCAAAGAATAATGTAAAGTATCCTATGTACCTTTTGCTCCATTAAATACTTGATTAATACCTTTGACTGGAACCGATTTCATTGTGGGAAGTGTTCATCATATTCATATATTGTGTACTGTATGGCCAGTAATTAAAGTACATAAAGCGGTAGTGGTTTAATGATACCATACTTATCAATACAGTCAGGGAATTGTACCCCTCAGTTACAGACGCTTTAAAGCGTCTTCGGCAACTTGAGCATGGCCTGGAATGACGTGTTTAAGCGTTTTTAGGCAGTCAAAGTGTTAACCTAAATCGATCTTGTCCAATGCACTACATTTCAGTAAAAAGGGAAAATAGAGATGCGATATACTTTTTTTCAGCGTTTTTTCTTGCTTTTTCTGTCCTGGAATTTAATCGAGATGTGTTTGAATCTTAAAAATAACAACTGTACTGAATTCCTTGGGTCAAACCTGTTTGGGAAAAATGTTTTAATTTGTCTCTATATGTTGTTAACTTCAAAAGTTATGCCGTTTTCTTTTTCTCCTTTTTCAGGTTTTGGTTCAGGATAGGTGTAATAATAAAGGGTTAAAAATAAACCCCCATGGGACATTATTCCAACCCGTTACCTGTCAGAATCTTAAAATAGACACTTCAAGGATTAAGAAAAAAAACAAGGCGGTGAAAAAAAAAAATCCACCCTATGCAGGTGTTTTCATGTCCAGTCTATGTTTCCATCTAGACTAACTAATATTACGACGACTACTAACACGACTACCACAGCGGTTGGTTAAAAGCC
This sequence comes from Notolepis coatsorum, assembly GCF_963971535.1. Lineage (NCBI taxonomy): Eukaryota > Metazoa > Chordata > Actinopteri > Aulopiformes > Paralepididae > Notolepis > Notolepis coatsorum. The sequence continues at coordinate 3,497,102 of NC_140183.1, read as the reverse complement.
CTTACTTCGGTTGTGAACAGTATGCATCTGACATCGACTGTCCACAGCTACACTCAACATGGCCGCCTCGTTGTTCCCTTTGATGCTCCTGCCTGTCGGAGTGTCGGGCAGGAAGGCTACGTCTGTTACCACGATGCCATGGGACTCGTGCACGTAGTATAACTTCTACAGACAGACACAGAGAGAAGGAGTTAACATGGAGTTCGGTGACATCACAGCTGCTTTGTGTGCGTGTGTGTGTGTGTGTGTGTGTGTGTGTGTGTGTGTGTGTGTGTGTGTGTGTGTGTGTGTGTGTGCGTGCGTGCGTGCGTGCGTGTGTGTGTGCGTGCGTGCGTGCGTGCGTGCGTGTGTCCTACCTGTAGTGAGAAGGCGATATAGATAGCCACTGAGCCTGTCACAGTTCCAAGGCCAATGAAGGTTCCAGAATCACTGTCAGGAAAAGACGAAAGGGACGTTTTCCCACACGGTTCATAAACAAATTTCATCTCAAACTGCCACACTTTTTCCAAACCTACCTTATTGATATTTTGGTCAATATGTTGTAGTCTGATACTATAGAGGCTGAGTAATATGACTAGTAGTATGTTAACTAAGGCTATATCACTCTATAGCTGAAGCAGGCTAACCTAGACCTCCAAGAAGAACTGTGATTACAATACAGGGGAGAGGGAAATGGGAACAGCCTCCCCCATCCAGCTGAGGGCACCACAGAGCCTGGACTCTTTTAAAGCAGGCCTGGAAACATTCTTATTTCAAAAAGCCTTTGATTGCTAGCTATTTATTTATTTTTAAATGTTCCGTTCATACTATATTTTTAACACTTTGACGACCGTTCGGCCCCGTCTAATATGGTGCTAGAGGACCAAGGTTTGTCAACAAACCGATAGCAGAGCTATATCTATACTTTATAGTATTGCTATCTGTCCATTCTCATTGTCACTTGAGTTCATAAACCGTCCCTTCAAAATGGCTTAAAGAAAGAAAAAAAATCCATCAATAGGTTGTCATTTTATAGCGCCGTGAATATAAGCTTTATCGCAGATTTCGTCTCGTATATTTTCTGGAAAGCTACTTATAGAGCTAAAGGCTACTAACGTTATATTCAACGGCATTTCTGTTGTATATATGCTAATGAAATAACACAAACTGCTTATGATCCGGACTATCCCATAGCATCTATGGATGAAAGGGGGGCGGCAGGGAACGTCGATTAGTATTATTGATTACCAATAGTGTCCGTGTAAGTAGCCACATTCACTGATCGAATGCTTGCGTCTCACAACAATGTCTGATCCGGCTGTAATTTAGGTGAATAAGGTCTTACCGTCAGCCCGTGGGATACCCTACAGCATTTCCCCGTTATCGATCGGCATCTGGTAGATCGATATGTCCATTGGTTGATGATAAATCCCCTTATTCCATGGTGAGATCTGCGATTCGAAACGTGATACACGGTGCATGATGTTGCTTTGGGATCAGAGTAATATGATACTCCGTTGGAGGCAAAAAATAATAATTCCATTCGCCCACAATGATACTGCAGTGGAGCGATGGCGCCCCTAAGAGGATCTGGCCGGTATTGCATGTTGCCGAGGGTAGATCTGCAGAGTAGATCGGGGAGTCGATAGGGGATCTTGATCCGGTTATTAATATGGAATAAAACAATAACAACTTGCCACGGCTATATACGTGCCTCTGGTCCACAACGCATGGATTCGAAACACGTATTTATACGTGGCCGGTCCCAATAGTGTTAACTATGATTTATTTTATTATTAATAATTATTTTGTAACTGTGTTTTAACCCTGTAGCACTTTGGGATCCTAGTGAATGAAAAGTGCACTACAAATACAATTTATTATTACATCGTGTGAGTGAGTGAGTGAGTGAGTGAGTGAGTGAGTGAGTGAGTGAGTGAGTGAAGGCTAACCTAGACCTCCAAGAAGAACTGTGATTACATTTCGGGATGTCCCGATCACATTTTTTTGCTCCCGATCCGGTCCCGATCATGTGATTTTGAGTATCTACCGATACCGATCTTTCCCGATCCGATAAAATATATATATATATAAAAAAAATGTAATCCCAATTTCTCACATTACATTCACCCTGAATGTTGACGTTATCCAGGTGAAAAGTTAACTTCATTCAAGCGAGGCATTGCAATCCTTGACATAAATCATTTGATGTATAATTAAATCAAAGGAAATGCGTTTGGGTCTGAGAGTGTGGCTGGTCTGCCGTTCTGCAGCTGGATACTATTGGTTTGTTTTGGCAAAATTCTTCTGCTCTGTGTGACAATAAATAAATGAATGATGATATGCAATTTAAAACCAAAACTAAGGCCACAGTATGAGTTTAAGACGTGAACATGGTCATGTTTGTTGAATAAACTTTTTTTTTTTTTTTTTTTTTATTCCGATTTTTTTTTTTTTATCCCGATCTTCGGAAAACCACGTGATCGGATCGGGACATCCCTAATTACAATACATCATGTTAGAGAGAGAGAGCAGGCCAACCTAGACCTCCAGCAAGAAGTGTTATGCTCCTCTCACCTGACGGCCATGCTGGAGATGACCTCACTGCCACAGGAAGCAGTCAGCATGGGCAGGAAGCTCCTCCCATCCCACTTGGTCAGGTAGCATGACAGGGGCTTCCTCTCTCGTTTGTGGGGGATCTGGACGGTATAGAGCCTGAGCGCATTGGTCTGGTCCTCTACCTTAGCAAACCTACATGATAATAATACATTAAACACAATCATCGGTCTGGTCCTCTACCTTAGCAAACCTACATGATAATAATACAGAGTTGAATTGAATACAGAGTCTTGAACACTGAACTCTCCACACACAACACACATACTATACACGCTCACATACTAACAGTCACTTTAGCACGAACACACACATGCTGCACACGCTCACACTCAACGGTCACTTTACACAATGAAAAGGTCACAAAAAAAAAGAAAAAAAAAGAACGGGAGTGGTTCTTGTATAGTAAATAGATGGCTATAGAAAGATAGCATAAGGATATATAGTATAACTGTATATTGTATAGTATACATAAGACCCAGTGCCTCATCCGTAGCTTAACACTGTATTGCACTATCGCAGGACCTTAGCGGCACGGTGGTGTAGTGGTTAACACTGTCGCCTCACAGCAAGAAGGTCCAGGGTTCGATTCCCGCTTGGGGACCAGGTTTCAATGATGCCAGTTACCCAGGTGGGGTATATCCCAGGCCTTTCTGTGTGGAGTTTGCATGTTCTCCCCGTGCTCGCAAGGATTTCCCCCCCGATAAGATAAACCCAATGGAAAAAACATGCACAACAATAGATCGCTAACGCTGTGGCGTCCTTGACGAAGACGGACAGGAGCACTTGGATTGGTCCCCTGGCGCGGCTCACGTTGACGCCTGTCTGCTCCCGGCTGCCCTTGGGGGGGAAGGACGACGGGATGGGTTAATCGCAGATACGAATTGCATGCATGCATCGCATGTGTGCCAATTGATGACCACTGAGCAGGTCCTAAATTATTATTATTAATTATTATAAATTATAAATTATTATTATTAGCATGTCTTTTACCATGCTTTTTGTAAACTTTATGTACATTATACCGGTTATGTCTTATTCTTATTACTTGTATTATTGCACAATCGCTGCGGGCATGACCACCCGCATTTCACTGTATACTTGTATGCCGTGGACAAATAAAACTCTTGACTTGACTCGACATCATTCTGGTCCTCTTCCGTAGCAAACCTACATGATAATAATACATTAAACACATCGTTCTGGTCTTCTACCTTAGCAAACCTACATGATAATAGCATACATTAAACAAACAGTGTCACAACACTTTGACATTTATTTGGCTCTTTTTCTCAATCAAAAACATGTCACATTGTAGTTTCACTGAAAGCAGTGAGCTTGCAGCTAATATAGTTCCATGGTTTCACTATTAGCAGTGAGCTTGCAGCTAATATAGTTCCATGGTTTCACTATTAGCAGTGAGCTTGCAGCTAATATAGTTCCATGGTTTCACTATTAGCAGTGAGCTTGCAGCTAATATAGTTCCATGGTTTCACTATTAGCAGTGAGCTTGCAGCTAATATAGTTCCATGGTTTCACTATTAGCAGTGAGCTTGCAGCTAATATAGTTCCATGGTTTCACTATTAGCAGCAGTGATGCCACAGATTACTTGTAAAAGTAATCCGATTACTGATTACTGATTACTCCTTTAAAAAGTAATCCAAGTTACTTTACTGATTACTTGATTATCAGAGTAACTTAGTTACTTTGAAAGTAACTAGGTTACGAAGTCGTCGTCGTTCCCCCAACAGTTTTTTTTTAAAACGCTTTATTGAAAGTGCATAAATTGTTTTTAACTTGTTTCTCTGCACATAACGTAAATTGTTAAACTAGTGCTTCAGCTTCTGTACCATCAAGTATGGTAAAGCAACAGTCTATGATGCTCACAGCATTAGAGCAGCCAGCCAGTGGTTTTACAAAACCAGTGTATCCATTCACATCTAACAAATGCAGGCTGAACTATTCAATTATATCAACTGTAACTATTAAATTGTTTTTATAAATGTCTCTCTATAAACATACAATCAGTCTCTCTTTAACATGTAAATTAACTGTAAATCTGGCAAATAAGAGCTTTTGCTCTGCCACCATCAAATATACATTAATCAATAGGGAAAGAAACAATCTCTCTCTTTTGCTGTTTGGCTGGCCTCCGAGTCCTCCTGTACCTAGTCGAAGCGTCGTAGTGTTGTGATTCCAGATGCTTTCAATGCAATTGGATGTGCTGTTTTTAGCGGTAGACAGTATTTACGTTTAGGTCGCTTTCACATATAGTTTTGGTGGACTCTGTGCGGTTCTGGGGGTGAAGTTGAAACATCTGAACAATGTCACGCGGTCGAAAAGGGCGCTTGTCTATTGGACAGTGGAAATGTGTGTGTGGCTGCTGCGATCCCGTGTGTGCGCGCGCGCGCGTGTGTGTCTGTGTGTGTACTGCGGAGCCCAGATCAGCGGAGCCGAGTTTTGACATGGCATTGATCCATTGTTCTATTGAAGCACATTACCACCATCCTCTCGCTAAACAACTTGTAGACCACGGTGTTTTTATGAGTGCCCACAAGTAGCTGTTTTAAAGGGGAACTATTTTACTATTTCTTTCACTATTTGGGCACTTTGACACAATTCCTGTGAGTCTATGGAACACCTCTGTAATATATATATTTTTTTTATTCATTGTTTTGTATTTCTAATCAAGTCCTCAAAAACAGCATTTTTCTACCTCAAGATTTCGAGCTGTTTTGCAGCCGCAGCTGCAGGTGCCTCCTAAACCACTGTGTGGCTGCGCCGTCTGCTGAACATTAACATGCAGCAGTGTCTTTATGACATCACATATAGGCACATTTTCAAATGACTCAGTTCAGTGAGGGTGAATATTGTGAGAGGAGAATTGGAAGAATGCGCCAATATGAGAATTTTGAGACATAGATCATATTAATATAAGTTCACATAGCTAGGAAACAATGCTAAACACTCAAAAAGGCCATTTATAAGATAGTTCCCCTTTAATAATATAATAAGCCGCGCGCCTCGGTAATAATAATAAGCCGTGTTTTTTCTTCCTGTAAGCGTTTTGGGGTGGAATTCTCAGACGAATGCAACGGAGCCCTGCTGTCACACGATTGGCGCATGTCACATGACGTGCTGTGAAGACCCGCCCTACTCTGCCTCTGATTCGCAGACTGTGGATGGGGAATGTGATTGGGCCAAAGCAGTCACGTCACAGACAGAGAGTCCAGTCATGCCGCGGGCCACATTCTTGTGTAACCCTTTCACTGCCACACCACGTCACTCCCAAATAAGAAAAACAGCTCAAAAATGTATTTTTGACTGTCGAAAACGAAATAAAATACTGCATTCCGCCTGCATTATGAATTTATGATGAGATAGTAACGAAATAGTAATGCACAGCCACTTGGACAAGTAACTGCAATCAGATTACTGGCTTTTAAAGATTAACGCGTTAGATTACTATTTTCGGGGAAAAGTAATCAGATTACAATAACGCGTTACTTAGTAACGCGTTACCGGCATCACTGATTAGCAGTGAGCTTGCAGCTAATATAGTTCCATGGTTTCACTATTAGCAGTGAGCTTGCAGCTAATATAGTTCCATGGTTTCACTATTAGCAGTGAGCTTGCAGCTAATATAGTTCCATGGTTTCACTATTAGCAGTGAGCTTGCAGCTAATATAGTTCCATGGTTTCACTATTAGCAGTGAGCTTGCAGCTAATATAGTTCCATGGTTTCACTATTAGCAGTGAGCTTGCAGCTAATATAGTTCCATGGTTTCACTATTAGCAGTGAGCTTGCAGCTAATATAGTTCCATGGTTTCACTATTAGCAGTGAGCTTGCAGCAAATATAGTTCCATGGTTTCACTATTAGCAGTGAGCTTGCAGCTAATATAGTTCCATGGTTTCACTATTAGTTCAAGTTTCAAGTTTCAAGTTTCTTTAATAGTTGTCATACAGAAGTACAGAATACTTTTGTACAAAATGCTTCTTACTGTTGCGCTCCAGAGACTGTGCATGACAAGATAAGTATGAAATAAAAACATAGTAAAATTTAGAAGTAAAAAAAGAGGTCACAGTGTTCAGTTTAGACATATGTACAATGTTCGTAGACGTAGTTACCATACAATATACAATACTGTGCAGTGTACTAATATACAATACTATACTATATAGTGCAAGGCACAAATGGACGAGGTGCAGTTTAGGTACAATTCACAGTAGGTGTACGAGTTGTAGTGCAAATCCTTTATCAATAAATATAAAGTGTAAGTGTGTTTGTGTGATCTAAAGTGTGGAGAGTGGGTGCTGCAGTGTGTTGTTTGTTTGAGTGAGTGTGTGCGTGTGGGTGTGTGTGCTGTGTGCATTTGATGGTTGTTGCATAGTGATTATTGTTCGTTTAGCGATTTTTTCTCGTTTAGCAGCCTGATGGCCTGGGGATAGAAGCTCCTTCTGAGTCTTTCTGTGCTCGCCTTAAGACTCCGGTATCGCTTGCCTGACGGCAGCAGTTCAAAGAGGCAGTTGTTCGGGTGGCTCGAGTCCTTAATAATTCTCTTAGCCTTCCCCTTGCACCGCTTGTTGTAAATGTTCTGGAGGGTGGGAAGCCCCCCTCTAATTGTGCGTTCGGCTGAACGTGTCACTCTTTGTAGTCTGCTACGGTCTTGTGCAGTGCTATTCCCAAACCAGGAGGTGATGTTGCCGGTCAGGATGCTCTCTATTGTACATGAGTAGAAGTTCCTAAGGATCTTCTGACTGACTTGGAACTTCCTTAGGCGCCTGAGGAAGTAGAGGCGTTGTCGTGCCTTCTTCACAACACTGTCAATGTGTGTGGTCCATGTCAAGTCCTCGGATATGTGGGCTCCGAGGTACTTGAAACTGTTAGCAGTGAGCTTGCAGCTAATATAGTTCCATGGTTTCACTATTAGCAGTGAGCTTGCAGCTAATATAGTTCCATGGTTTCACTATTAGCAGTGAGCTTGCAGCAAATATGGTTCCATGGTTTCACTATTAGCAGTGAGCTTGCAGCTAATATAGTTCCATGGTTTCACTATTAGCAGTGAGCTTGCAGCTAATATAGTTCCATGGTTTCACTATTAGCAGTGAGCTTGCAGCTAATATAGTTCCATGGTTTCACTATTAGCAGTCAGCTTGCATGGGATCTGGTACATATAGCTGTATGTAACATATTCTATTCCAATGATAGTTCAGCTTGTGACTGCAACTTGTTCCTGTTCGCGGACGACTCAGCCCTGCTGGTCTCTGACAAGAACAAGTTACAGGTTGAAAAAACACTCGGCAGAATCTGCACCTGGCTCGCTGATAACAAACTATCATTACACATGGGTAAAACGGAGTCCATTCTCTTCGGTTCAAATAACAAACTCGGCAAGACCGACGGCTTCTCAGTTACAGGGGGTGACAATATTGTCACAAGGAAAGATGAAATTACCTACCTGGGTTCCATCCTAGAGGCAAATCTTTCCTGTGACAAAAATGGCATCCAATGTAATCAAAAAAGTCAACCAACTAACTAGATTCTTGTACCGGATCTCCTCTCTGGTAAACAAAAATACCCTGAAGACTCTGCCCTGTCCACTGTGACAACCTAGGATGGCTTATAGTAGACGACAGAGTACAGCAACTTGCAATGGGCCTGGTCTACAAGATACACTACACCACTGTACATGTCTAAATACTTCCCAAAGGTCAGTGAATACCACGCCCACTACACCAGAGGGAGTTCCACAAATCATGTTCGACCCAGATTCGGCACAAACACAAAAACACATTTCGCAATTATGCCACAACAATGTGGAACGCCCTACCCACAGCCGTAAAAAAAGATGTGAATCCCTACCCACATTCAAAACCGCTCTTAAAGAGCACCTACGACAGTCTCCTCCCCACCGTATGTATATATTTTCTCCCCACCGTATGTATATTTTTTTCTCCCACCCACCCCCTCCTAATGTACAGTCTCCTCCCCATCATATGTATATAATCTCTGTTAGGATCCTGGGTAACAGTACTGTATATTTGCATATCGTATATGTCACAAATGTAACAGTACTATATACCTGTATGTCCCTATGCCATAAATGTCATGTATGTTGTGTATGTCATAAATGTCACTATGAATTGAAAATGGGGGACCCTGATGTAAACAAGACAAATGTCTTTCTCTGGTCTGCATCCCCTTAACCCTTTCAGTGCCAATTTAATCGTTTATTTTTTTATTAGCGATTTCCATTCATATTTCATCAATATAGCCTCACGTTACCACTGGGGATCTGTCTGAGCTCGAACAGGGAAAATACCGCCCCCTATAGTCTCTCCGGAGTCCGGATTCCACATTTTACATGTCAGGCAAGTAACCGGAGACGATCCCAGTCATTGCCCACCATCAGAACAGTGTGGAATATGTCTTTCGACCACACAGCGTTGGATCAATAAACGCGATCGATATTTGGAATGGCGATCAGGAATTGGAATAATCTTTTTGGAGAACATCTGATCTGAGGTAAGGAATCTATTTTACCAGTCTTGGGATAATCAGAGCCGTTTTCACCTATATATCAACATGTCCAATCCAATCCAATCCAATCCACTCCACTTTATTTATATAGCACATTTAAAACAACAAAGTTGACCAAAGTGCTGTACAAGTCCACAAACATAGGATAAAACATAAAACATAAAAATGTAATAAAAACACATAATAAAACAGTACAATGTGTCACATAAAAAGGCCAATCTCTCAAAAAACGGTTTAAAAAACAAAAGCCAGAGCAAATAAGTGTGTTTTTAGGCGTGATTTAAACACCTGCAGAGTGGGGGCCTGCCTAACATGCAGTGGCAGCTCATTCCAGAGCTTTGGGGCTGCCACTGCAAAAGCACGGTCCCCCCTGAGCTTCAGCCTGGAGTTTGGAACGGCCAAGAGGAGCTGGTCAGAGGACCTGAGGGACCTTAGAGGAACATAGGGTTCCAGCAGGTCTGAGAGGTAACCCGGTGCCAAGCCGTTCAAACATTTAAAAACAAACAGTAAAACCTAAATCAATCCTAAAACGCACAGGAAGCCAGTGGAGGGCAGCCAGCACAGGGGAAATGTGCTCCCTCTTTCGCGTTCCCGTCAGCATATGTGTGTGTGTTTCAAGTTTCTTTAATAGTTGTCATACAGAAGTACAGAATACTTTCATACAAAATGCTTCTCACTGTTACGCTCCAGAGACTGTGCTAGACAAGATAGTATCAAATAACATAGTATAGCATGTAATTTAGAAGAAGAAAATGAGGTCACAGTGTTCGGTATAGACATATGTACAATGTTCTGAGTTACCATATAATATACAATACTATGCAGTGTACTTTCTATATGAATTGAAAATGGGGGACCCTGATGGAAACAAGACAAACGTCTTTCTCAGGTCTGCATCCCCTTAACAATTGTATGTATTGAGCCGTACTGTATTGTACCCATTCTGCAATCTGTTAAATAAAGTTTTCATTCATTCATTCATACTAATGTACAGTACTATATAGTGCAAAGCAGAAATGGGATGAGGTACAATTTAGGTACAATTTACAGTAAGGTGTACGAGTTGTAGTGCAATCCTTCATCAATAAATATAAAGTGTGGGGAGTGGGTGCTACAGTGTGTTTGTTTAAAGTGGGTGTGTGCTATAAAGTGTGTGGAGTGGGTGCTACAGTGTGTTTGTTTAAAGTGAGTGTGTGCGTGTGGATGTGTGTGCTATGTGCGTTTGGTGGTTGTTGTTGTGTAGTGTTCATTGTTCGTTTAGCAGCCTGATGGCCTGGGGATAGAAGCTTCTTCTGAGTCTTTCTGTGCTCGCCTTGAGACTCCGGTATCGCTTGCCTGACCGCAGCAGTTCAAAGAGGCAGTTGTTCGGGTGACTGGAGTCTTTAATGATTCTCTTAGCCTTGCCCTTGCAACGCTTGTTGTAAATGTTCTGGAGGGTGGGGAGCCCCCCTCCAATTGTGCGTTCGGCTGAACGTGTCACTCTTTGTAGTCTGCTTCGGTCTTGTGCAGTGCTATTCCCAAACCAGGAGGTGATGTTGCCGGTCAAGATGCTCTCTATTGTACATGAGTAGAAGTTCTTAAGGATCTTCTGACTGACTTGGAACTTCCTTAGGCGCCTGAGGAAGTAGAGGCGTTGTCGTGCCTTCTTCACAACACTGTCAATGTGTGTGGTCCATGTCAAGTCCTCGGCTGTGGCTGTGGCTGTGAGTGTGTGTAGCTGATCAGGAAATAAGATAATGGATTTTTCAGCCTGCTTCTATAGCGTGCATAAGTACACATATACTATCGATAATCTAGCGTTTATTTGAAAACTATTCATAAATAGGCCGAAAAATGACAACGTGTTTTGTGTATTACAGTACAGCGTGATTCCTGCAGAATCTTTATTTTTTCTGAAAGTTTAAAAAAACGAGTGTTTTTCAAAATGGTATAAAACGGAAATGAACCGATTAAAAAACAATCCGTTTCGACAATGTTGACTGCAAACAAGTCATTGATAAGCGACGGTTGTATTAGACACATAGCCATAATTTAAGATATAGTTTATGCGTTCACAAATGTGAGTGCTCCGTCATTGAATAGAGCGGTGGCACGCAACAGGGTATATAGGACTGGCACGGAAAGTGTTAACAATTGTGTGTATTGAGCCATACTGTATTGTACCCATTCTGCAATCTGTTAAATAAAGTTCTCATTCATTCATAAATACCTATAAACTTAGACAACAGTCTTTCCTAAGCTGGAAACCAGAGCATCAAGACTTGAGTTTGCGATGTCATCAAGTGGAGTTTGTCTATTGACAATTAGTCAAAATTGTTCATCCATAATGAGTTGTATTTACATGTAGGGCTACAGCTCTGAATAAAAGAAAAAGTACCCATATCCCAGTGAAATAACGATGGGTACTGTCATGGTATCCTAGTTGTTCCACTATTCACTGGCTATGGGGCAGCTCCAGGATCCGTCGCTTGATGACATCATCACTAGAGTGTCTGGTGTTCAGCTTAAGGAGAGACTTGTTCCTGGAGACTGAGCTGCACATTTACATTTAGTCATTTAGCAAACGCTTTTATCCAACACGACTTACAAATTGTGTAAATTGTACGTCATTCATGGAAATAACATTATGTGAATTCTATATTAGGGTGGATTTTCCTTTGCACATGCTTCATGTGGTGTATCGAGATGCTGATAGTGACACAGAGCATGACACGGACTCAACCCCCCCCCCAAAAAGGTGTCCTTGCCTGCAGGCCATGTAGCGGTACGTCCTGTCTGCGATCTGGGGCATGGTGTCCTGCCAGCGAAGACTCATGGCCAGTTGGTCTCCACTCCACACGCTGCAGACGAAGCCCCGACCGACCGTCACAAGGTGCTACAGAGGAACAACACGCAGTCTGTTAGGAGACGCTCAATAAGCTCATTGTAAATCATTTGATGTGGGACGACGTGGGGTGTGGGAGAGGATAGAAGCCCTGGTGTGGATGGAGCAAGGCCCCAGAATGCCTTGCGGCCCGAGCAGGAGAGCACCCGCCAGGAAGCACTCAATGATCTTTTGTGCGATGACTGACGAGCTACTGAAAGTCAAGTTCACTGGACAGGCCCTCGCAAAAAATTCTGGATATCAGTCCGGGACGAGTAGCCAGTGTTGTGTAATGATTAGGGGTGGGAATCACCAGTTTCATCATGATACGATACGATATCGATTCTTTGGACAACGATATGATATTTGCCGATATCACAAAGTCTCTCACGATACAATACGATTAGATTAGATTCAGGTGCCTGCAATCGATATGAGATGATATCATATGCCCATTTAACACAATCAGTAACATTTAGATCAACTAAAAAAAGGTAACGAAAATATCATTTGACATTTGTATTTTTGAGCTCTTCCAGACATTTAAAGGAAAATCAATCTATTGTTTTTAATACAAATAGACCTCCTGTTCACTGTAAAGTGCCACGTTTTGATATATTGAGCTTTAAACTTTAAGCTCCATTTTTTGGAACTCAAAACTCAACCTAAAACCCCTCCCTACCTCCCTCTCCCAAACAGTTCCTACAACAATTTGTTGATGTTGCATGATCATGTATAGGCCTACATTTATTATGTATTATATTGTTTATGTTTAAATAACATTTAAACATCAAACTCCTCTGACCTCATCTGGTCTTTCCAAAGACGCGCACACACACACACACAGAAAGGGAGAATGCTATGCTGTAACGTCTACACACACGGAGCTACTGCTGTTGTTCTTGGGCGGATATGAGACTCGCCACAGGATTTTCAAAATAAGAGTATCGATATGAATCGATCTTATTACATTGCATCGATCCGATTCGATCGTTGATAATTACATCGATGTATCGATCTGGATCGATGTATCGTCCCACCCCTAGTAATGATGCGCTGAGAACATACCTGTGTGAGGCAGGATTTTCAGAGTAGAAGCGGATCTCCGCCAAAACGCATTTTCTTTTCATGTTCTGGCAACATATTTTGGCTAAATATGCCGCGTTTTATAAATGCTTGTGTATACAGAAACAATTGTTGCTTTTGTTGATAATATTCATTAATTTCATTGATAACAGTGCATGTAATAAATATGCATGATCAAGTTCAACGTGTGCTTTTATTTTGATATTCCTTACTTCCACGTTGAAATTACACGATACATTAAGTGTGGGGTCGCCAAAAAAAAATCCTAAATAAAATGGGGTTGTGGTATAAAAAGGTTTGAGAACCCCTGATTTAGAGCAAGACATAATAGACCAATTTGACTGTAGTTATCAAAGCCACATGGCATGCTAGTCACTAAGGTTACAACTCAGTTCCGATGCCTTGTTTTATCAAATGAAAACATAAAATCTTTAACATTAGATCGCTAACTGCAGTCAAATGGGTCTATTTCACTTGAAGAAGAAGTCTTTATTCGTAGCACACATTGCAACGCAGTCATGCAGCAAACACACTCATGCATTTTCTTTTTGGGCCAATGAAATTGTCTCTTTGTGCTTGACCCATCCCGTCGTATTTTATTTTATTTTATTTTATTTTATTTTATTAGGGATCCCCATTAGCTGGTGCAATAGCAACCAGCTAGTTAGGGCTGGGCGATATGGCCTAAATATGATATCACGATATTTTCTGACCTTTCGGCGATACACGATACACATCACGATGTTTCTTTTTTACCCCAAACGATTCATTATGAGGCTTACCAAGACAGTATTTGAGTTTGCAAGCTAACATTAAAGACAAAATAAAATACCCATGCATTTAGCATTTTTATATTATATATTAGATTTAGATTATTGGATTATTAGATTATAATATATTGCATATATTTAGCAATGAGATATTATATGATTTAGAAATATGATTAATTGAAAATGGGGGACCCTGATGTAAACAAGACAAAAGTCTTTCTCTGGTCTGCATCCCCTTAACAATTGTATGTATTGAGCTGTACTGTACCCATTCTGCAATATGTTAATAAAGTTTTAAATCAATCAATCAATCAATAGCATTTTAGCATTTTTATGAAACTACTATATATTTGTATGTCTCTAAATGTTTTGATGAATTGAAAATGGAGGACCCTTATGTAAAAAAGCCGAAAGTCTTTTTCTGGTCTTCATCCTCCTGTACTGTATTGTACCCATTCTGCAATATGTTAATAACGTTTTCATTCATTCATTCTGACGGACAACAGAATAATTTTGATTGACAGTCGAGTCTGCCAATTACGTCACACCGCTTGCACCCGCCCTGCTGTTCTTAGCACCAATCGGCAAGCTCTATTCGTTTTTTACTTCCTGAATGTCCGGTGTGCTGACATCAACAAAGCTACTTACATTAGCTCCCCGCGACCGACTAGTAGGAGACCAGTGCACCACAGGATGACTAAATGAGCCATAATGATTTTACCTCAACGAATGTTATAATAAAAGCCTTTCCATACATCTGTCTGATTGAAAACTTTATTAACAGACCGCGGAATGGGCATATCTCAACACGGGCTGAGATATGAACGAGTAACGTGTGGACCAGATTGACGCGACACAATCCTATTGGGCAAAACATCACGATATCCACGATACGTTGAAAAAGTGTATTGTTAATGAACTGTACCCGATATTTATATAATATCGTAATATCGTAATATCGTCTTCCTGGGGTCCACACACAAAAAAAAAACATACAAAAACAATCACTATTGCAAAAACAAAATTATTAAAAGTCAGTACACACAATGCATAATGAACCTACTGTAACAATTAAGATAGCTAAAATTACATTAGTGTAAAACAAAAACAAAAAATTACTTTACAGTGTTAAAAACTATTTAAAAACAATTTAAGATTCTTTTTAAAAGTGAATCTACTGTAAATGCAGCAGAGGTTCCGAGGCAGGCCATTCCAAAGAGTTAATGCTCTAAAAATAAAAGATCTCCCCAAAGCGCTGGTTCTAGGACCTGGCCATTCAAGCTGCCCACTACTGGAACCTCTAGTGTAATGCTCGTGCACAGTATTACTAAAAACAATCTGATTATGTATAAAAACAGGAGTTTTACTGCTCATGACCAACTTGAACAGCACAAGTATATTAAAAGACAATCTATTTTCAACGTTAAGCCAAGAGAGGCGGGTATGCATAAGGCTCACATTAGACCTTAGTGAGCAGCCCAGTACCAACCGTGCTGCCCTGTTCTGGACCACCTGGAGCTTCCTGAGGTCACCACTGGCAGCAGATGACCACATCGCAGAGCAATAGTCAAGATGACATAAAACTAAACTTTGCACTATCTGACATAAAGGGGACAGGCAACAAAAGAAGCACTTTTTCTGGAAATTCCAATTGCTCTTCCCATTTTTAAAACAATATAATTAATATGCTGAGACCAAGACAGAGTGCAATCTAGCATCACTCCAAGGAGTTTAGTACTTTCAACTTGTTGAACTGCTGAATTACACAAGTTTAAATGAAGCTTTGGATTTGTAGATAACCTGTGCCTTGTTCCCAGCACAATACATTTAGTCTTGGAGATATTAAGGACAAGTCTATTACATACTACCCAGTCATGCACAACTTTAAGTTCTCTACTCAAAGCTTCCTTAAGTACATTGCATGATGGTGCAGCGTAATACAATGTTGAATCATCTGCATAAAGAACTGTTGTAGCACATTTGGTAGCCCAAGATAGGTCATTAGTAAATACAGAGAAGAGCAAAGGTCCTAGGCAACTTCCTTGCGGCACGCCACACTCTAGACCTCTGCTACTGGACAGGCTGCCATTTAGATACACCTTCTGTGATCTAGAGGACAAATAACTTAGTATCCACTTTAAAGCAGAAGAGTTAAAACCATAACATTTAAGTTTATCAACCAGTAGAGAATGGTCCAGCACATCAAATGCAGCACTAAAATCTAACAGCACAGCTCCCACCAACATAGAGTTATCTATAGCTTTAAGCCAGTCATCAGTCATCTGTATCAAGGCAGTAGAAGTAGAGTGACCAGCTCTATAGGCATGTGTTGCAAGCTTGTTTGAAACAAAATACTCTTGAATTTGTGAATGGAGATTTTATTGTATGTTCCATTTGATAAAACATGCCATCGGAACAGAGCGGTGACCTTAGCTACTAGTATGCTATGTATCTTGGATTTGCAAACTACATTCACATGGGTCTATGACTGTAGTACACATGCGTTAAAAGTAGGGATGTCCGATATTATCGGCCGATATTGGCATTAACACTTTGACTGCCATGAAACGTCTTTTCACGTCATTGCTGGCCATGCTCAAGTTGCCGGGGGACGCTGTACAGCGTCCTTATATCAATATTTCAAAAATCTGCGATCGGATTCATAATGCCCCACCGCTGGCCTGAGATCCACCAGCAGGACCCACTAAGCTCTCTGGCGGTTCAGGAGCGCCATCTGGTGGCCGATCGGCGCAATCGCCAAACAGGATGTTGAATAGAGGTTGTCCTAGACGACCGTAGTACTTCCGGCGCTCGCTATAGGTCCCGCGACTCTGGCTCGTCACACTACACAGTGATCGATTGCCAATAACTCGATAAACAACATGATTTGGACGTATATACCATTATACAAGCTGGAGATGGACCGGGTAAATTTACATCCCATAATGATAAGATTTCAACTCGACGATGATCGCCCAACGGCGCGCGGAGACTGGGGTGAGTTTCAGCGTGTAACGTTACCGTCTTTGATACTAACTGCTATTATCAACATTTGACCCACATTAGATGATTGGTATAACGCTGCCCACGGAATTATAAACGCCCCCTAGCCCATCCGGTCAACATCAGATGACGTGTAGTAACTTCTAGAAGTACGTCTAGTTGGAATTTTTTATATCGCGCTGATTGCCATAAAACTGTATTGCATCATCAATATAATGCATTTGGGGCTATAGATCACGTTCTGGAGAAAGCTGCAGAAAGAGATGAAAACATACTTATACATTAGACCATACTTTACTATGAATATGTGAATGAAAAAGTTTAACGTTGCTACACAATGAACAATACATATAGGACTTTGAATGGGCCCTAATAATGGCAATGTAGCAATAGAATTTAAAAAGTTATAGCCATGCAAAGAAGGGGTACTTCTCCATAGACAAATAGAGTCGGCAACCTATGGTATATCATTAATTTAACCCAAGGCAACCAAAGTAATGTAATATCGGAAATTATGGGTTTTAAACTTTTTTTCTTTTTTTTTTACATTTATTTAACCTTTATTTACCCAGGCAAGGAAGTAAGAACAAATTCTGATTTTATTTATTGTCAAAAGTATGCATAATGTGTTAATTCCATGACAAGAGATATGTAATGTTAATTACCTGAAATTATATATCGGTATAAGTTGATATCGGTATCGGAAATTAAGAGTTGGACAATATCGGTATATCGGATATCGGTAAAAAAGCCAATATCGAACATCCCTAGTTAAAAGCATCCCGACGGGCTCGGTATTGCTGGGGGCGCGCTACGACTGCAAGGCATTCTCTGTGCTTCTATCCTCTCCTGTGTATGTGTATTATTTGTATGTGTATTATGTGTATATGTATGTATGTGTATTATGTGTATATGTATGTATGTGTATTATGTGTATATGTATGTGTATTATGTGTGTATATGTATGTGTAACCTTGTTCCCTGGGCTCATGTCCAGATCCTCCATCTCCTCTTCGTGGGCTTTGAAGTCGAACCTCTTCTTCATCGCAGGGTACTGGGATAGAGTCAAGAACATACAGCAAAGATCATTTTAGTTTTACCTTTATTTAACCAAGCAAATCAATTAAGAGACTATATGGAATTAAGATCAGCAACTAGCAGGTATGTCCTAGACTAGCAGGTATGTTCTAGACTAGCAGGTATGTTCTAGACTAGCAGGTATGTTCTAGAGTCTAGACTAGCAGGTATGTTCTAGACTAGCAGGTATGTCCTAGACTAGCAGGTATGTTCTAGACTAGCAGGTATGTTCTAGACTAGCAGGTATGTTCTAGACTAGCAGGTATGTTCTAGACTAGCAGGTATGTCCTAGACTAGCAGGTATGTTCTAGACTAGCAGGTATGTTCTAGACTAGCAGGTATGTTCTAGACTAGCAGGTATGTTCTAGACTAGCAGGTATGTTCTAGACTAGCAGGTATGTTCTAGATTAGGGACAGATCTTCATACGGAATCAAATTTCAAGATTAAAGCAAAGCATTCATTTTATTTTGACTGAAATGTTTGGGTTGGTTATTCCCATCAAATATTTCATAATTGCATAACCATTGCTGCTGTTCTCCAATACAGCCATCTAGGGCTGTCTTAAATACTTCGAAGCTTCGTTCGATGGGCATGGGATTCGAATACGAAAATAAAAATCGATTATAAAAAAATAAATAAAGATATGATTTTTTATTTTTTTTGCTAAATCAACTCTGCCTCTTTGTTATTTAAGATGAGGTCGGACTCAGCACTGACAGATTTGTGTTCATTGTGCTGCTTTTATAAAGCCTCAAATGACGGCTTACAATATTTCATGAAAGCAAAGTGTTTAGTTTGTCTAAGATTTAAAAAGGTTTAAACTTTACAGCACTGACTAAGTTGAACAAAGTGCTGTACAAGTCCCACAACATTTAAAAAAAAAATACCGGTATACATATTAAAATCGAATTAAAATCGAATCTCGGCCCCGAAGCTTCGAATTCCAAAAAATATCGAAGGTCAGCCCTACAGCCATCACATAATACTCTAGACCAGTGGTGCTCAGACTTGGTCAACTCAGGAGCCAGAGACAAAAGATATTATTTAGAAAAAGCCACATTACACAAACACACCCTGTTCCTCTACCAAACAAACAACACAGTGTGGTAGCATCTAGCATGTGTGGTGTTTTTACTTCTATTTTGACATAATGCATTGCATTATATTTGTAACCACCTAAGGTGTCTATAATAGTCCAATAGATAGTATTATATAGTCTATAATAATATCTTACTGGAATATATTTTCTACAAATGAGCGAACATGGAAGTACAACTTATAGGCATTTTTATGCAAGCAATTCTATTCTGTGTAATGGTTTCATAGGTGGTCAATTTCTCACTTTCTTAGGTAAACCTGATAGTAGACTATTTGGTTTGTCCCTAGTTATCCCAATAGAGGTAACGTTAAAATAATGACCAGGACAGAATGCTTTACAATGGAATGACTGCTGACATGTTTCAGTATTTGTAGTTGCAGTGGAATTTAAACCTTTAACCCTGGCAGTGTTAGTACCATGCTCAGAGGTAAGCTCAACCCATTGAGCTATACAGGTTGTACCCTTCCTGATGACTTGTCGTACAGAACTTGTAAGTCGCTTTGGATAAAAGCGTCAGCTAAATGACTAAATGTAAATGTAAAAATGTAAATGTACAGGACCCCAACCTCTAGAGGGCAGTGTTAGTGCTATGCTAAACAGGGACCCTAGAGGGCAGTGTTAGTGCTATGCTAAACAGGGCCCCTAGAGGGCAGTGTTAGTGTTATGCTAAACAGGGCATCTAGAGGGCAGTGTTATTGATTGATTGATTGAAAACTTTATTAACAGATTGCAGAATGGGTACAATACAGTACAGCTCAATACACACAATTGTTAAAGGGATGCAGACCAGAGAAAGACTTTTGTCTCGTTTACATCAGGGTCCCCCATTTTCAATTCATCAAATATGACATACATGACATACAGATAGACAGTACTGCTACATCTATACATTTATGACATACCAGATTTGCAAATACAGTACTGTTTGTGATACAAAAAGAGTCCAGAAAAGGGAGTATATACATTTGACGTAAAAACTGTACATTGGAGGAGGTTGGGTGGGGTTGTGTGGGGGGGGGTTGGGTAGGGAGGGGTTGGGGGAGAGGGGTTGGGGGGGGGGGGAAACACTGTACAACTAAAACTGTACATTGGGATATTGACAATCATACTAGGTAATTTACATTGGAGGGGGTTGGGGGGGAGAAACACTGTACAAACAGGCAAAACTGTACATTGGAATATTGACAAAACCATACTAGGTAAATCTGTATTGGAGGGGGTTGGGTTAGGACATTTACAGGGGCCAGTTTCGAATCGCAGTCTCCCGTAGGTGTTCCTTGAGTGGTTTTGAAAGTGGGTAGTGATTCACATTCCTTTACAGCTTTGGGTAGGGCGTTCCACATTGATGTGGCATAATTGCGAAACGTGTTTAGTCCCTTGTTTGAGCCGAATCTGGGTTTCACATGATTTGTGGAGCTCCCTCTGGTGTTGTGGTCGTGGTATTCACTGACCTTTGGGAAGTATTTTGACATGTACATGGGTACCTTAGTCGTGTAGTGGATCTTGTAGACCAGGCCCATTGCAAGTTGCTGTACTCTGTCGTCTACTCTAAGCCATCCTAGGTTGTCAAAGTGGGCAGGGGTGAGGTGGGTTCTAGGAGTAAGGTCAAGCAGTAGTCTGACCAGTTTGTTTTGTGATGTTTGTAATTTAGTTTTTAGTGCCTTTGAGGTGCTTTGGTACCATGAGGTGCAAGCATAGTCGTAGTACCCTTGAATGAGTGCTCCTGCCAGAGTCTTCAGGGTATTCTTGTTTACCAGAGAGGAGATCCGGTAGGGGTGGACGGTATAGTCTAAAATTTATATCACAGTATAATTTGAAGCATAGACGGTAACGGTATATATCACGGTATCAGTGTTTCCGTTAGAATAATTTCTTTTGCCTGATAGGCAGGCTATATAAAGAATGACATCCTCAAGGCATGTAGATTTATAATATTTTAACTTAAAACTAGGCTACTTTTGCGTATAAAGTCATTATATTCCAAATAAAATAAGTCCCGAGTCCGTGCTGCTCCCATTGCAAACAGCCGGGCTGGATGCTGGATTTTGCTAGAAGCATATGTAGCTGCAGAGCCGCAGAGCCAGCGGCGCTTTCAGGTCTGGTCACAGCTTTCAGCCGTTGGGTGGGGGGGCGCTGTTGAGCGGACCCGACCTGAAAGCGCCGCTGGCTCTGCGGCTCTGCAGCTGCATGCTATTCGCAAATCCACTGCTGCCGCCGTCCTCCCGGCTCCCGCTGCAGCCGTCGTTATCATAACACTACACGCATATCATAATGTTTACAGCAAACTGTAGTTGATCACCAGGTATGTTTTATTAACGTAGAATAATTCATATAAGAAAAACGATAGGGACATCTCTTACCTTTCTCCACTGGTTAAAAATGCCAGGAACTGAAATTGAAACTTGCTGTGTGCCGCGGTGATATGCGTTTATTATGAAATGACAATTGCGTGTTGACACGCCCACTGCGCGAAGCCTCCTAAATAACGTTTTCCAGTTTGCACATATCTATTATCTACTAATTCTATCTATTTTTAGGGGCAAATGCGATTGAAATAGTCGCGCTGTGGTTACATGACGTCATTGCTATTTTAGAGCTACTCTACCGGTTACACGGTATAGTCAAAATCCATACCGTAGAGCAAATTAATACCGTTTATACCGTATACCGTTTATACCGTCCACCCCTAAGATCCGGTACAGAATCTAGTTCGTTGGTTGACTTTTTTTTATTACATTGGTTGCCATTTTGTCACAGGAAAGATTTGCCTCTAGGATGGAACCCAGGTAGGTAATTTCATCTTTCCTTGTGACAATATTGTCACCCACTGTAACTGAGAAGCCGTCGGTCTTGCAGAGTTTGTTATTTGAACCGAAGAGAATGGACTCTGTTTTACCCAGGTGTAATGATAGTTTGTTATCAGCGAGCCAGGTGTAGATTTTGCCTAGTTCCGAGCCGAGGGTTTTTTCAGATAACCTAACCCTGATAGTGTTAGTGTCCTGCTAAACAGGACCCCTAGGGGGTGGTGTTAGTGCTATGTTAAACAGGACCCCTAGGGGGTGGTGTTAGTGCTATGTTAAACAGGACCCCTAGGGGGTGGTGTTAGTGCTATGTTAAACAGGACCCCTAGGGGGTGGCGTTAGTGCTATGTTAAACAGGACCCCTAGGGGGTGGTGTTAGTGCTATGTTAAACAGGACCCCTAGGGGGTGGTGTTAGTGCTATGTTAAACAGGACCCCTAGGGGGTGGTGTTAGTGCTATGTTAAACAGGACCCCTAGGGGGTGGTGTTAGTGCTATGTTAAACAGGACCCCTAGGGGGTGGCGTTAGTGCTATGTTAAACAGGACCCCTAGGGGGTGGCGTTAGTGCCATGTTAAACAGGACCCCTAGGGGGTGGCGTTAGTGCTATGTTAAACAGGACCCCTAGGGGGTGGTGTTAGTGCTATGTTAAACAGGACCCCTAGGGGGTGGTGTTAGTGCTATGTTAAACAGGACCCCTAGGGGGTGGTGTTAGTGCTATGTTAAACAGGACCCCTAGGGGGTGGTGTTAGTGCTATGTTAAACAGGACCCCTAGGGGGTGGTGTTAGTGCTATGTTAAACAGGACCCCTAGGGGGTGGTGTTAGTGCTATGTTAAACAGGACCCCTAGGGGGTGGCGTTAGTGCCATGTTAAACAGGACCCCTAGGGGGTGGCGTTAGTGTTAAACCTCATCCCATCAGCACATCCCTCACCTCCCACACTCTGACGTGTCCATCGGTGCCTCCGGTCAGTAGGAGGCTGAGGTCAGGACTGAACCTAACAACCTTCTGGAGTGGATCCTGGGGGTTGAAATCTGACTGCACCTCCCCAAAGCCCTCCACAGAGATCTGGGCCGTCTCATCCTTCATCTCAGACACGTCTCCAGCAGCGGCAGCAGCAGCTCCGTCTTGTCCTCCCTTGCCTGCTTTGCCTGCTCGTCGCCTGGTATTAACCTGCTGTTGGTTGTCGGCTGCTGTGGGGACATCAGACGCAGACGAGAGGATGAGGCACTGAGGCAGTGTCTACACTGGACTGCATGGATACTAGACCACCAGCCCCTTCACACCCCGCTTCAAGTGCCAGAGGAGTAACAACTCCTTTGTTCCCTATGCAATAAACCTGCTTAATTTGCACACCATCTAACTTAACATTTGAATGATTACTTTATTTGTTGTGTTTTTATGTACTTTATATTATACATTTATTTTTAGATGCGAAACTCATAGATCATAGTCTTCTATGATACTTTGGGTCCTTGTTTTTTTGTATAGTGTTGTTTTTATCTGCACTCCTTTAGCTTCTGAGCATTCCTAATAACATTATTACAGTCTCTTTAGCCTCTGCACATTCATAATAACATTATTACAGTCCATTTAGCTTCTGAGCATTCATAATAACATTATTACAGTCCATTTAGCTTCTGAGCATTCATAATAACATTATTACAGTCCATTTAGCTTTTGAGCATTCATAACAACATTATTACAGTTTATTTAGCTTCTGAGCATTCATTTATTACAGTCACTTCAGCTTCTGATCATGCATAATAACATTATTAGTCACTTTACCTTCTGGGAATTCAACATAACATTATTACAGTCCCTTTAGCCCTATAGCTTAAATCGTACCAATAGGCATCATTGTGATCCCCCCTTACCATCTTTGGCAGGATCCTTGCGGCCGTCTTTCTGCTGGCTCAGTTTAAAACGCATCAGACTGCAGTTCCCATCCTGCCCGGCGGCGATGACGCCGTCGCCGACAGCCATGTTCATGGTGGCACGTGTGTCCGTGTCATGGGAGTGAAGGAGGGTGGCGCTGTGCTGGTACTCTCCTACCAGCTGCACACCCAGGAAGAGCTGAGACACACCGAGAACAAGCCAGTTAGACCAAGTAGCTCACTGTGCAACATGCTTCACTCCATACCGCTTCAGCACAGCATAGTGGACCAACATACTAAATACCAGGGCAGGAATTCCACCTCATTCATCCACCAACCACAGAGGCTTGTGAACTCAACAGAAACATTGGTTATGCCATCACCATCACCAGACAGTGTTTAGAATAGACTATTAGAACAACAGGAGTCGGGTTGCTCACCGGCCAACGCGTCTAAGAAGCTAGACTAGCTTACCAGTCATGACAGACCCGCTAATTGGTCCGGCCGATTAATCGGGCAGATATGTTGATTTTTGAAATTAACAATATCAGCGATAAGATAACTGAGCCACATGAATGATAACTGAGCCCACGTGACTGGTGTTACCACTGGCTCTTTATTAGGGATTCACATTTGAACCGATACCGGTACCGGTACCTGTGAATCGATACCGGTAACCAACGGTACCTTTTTTCGGTACTTTAGTCTCAAGAAATTTTATTTACGTACCTCAGTCGTAAAAAAAAAAATCCAAACTTCAAATAACTACAATTTCAACAGTTTTCGGCTTGTCATTGCTCCGACTCAGGGAGCGAAATTAACTTTTTGACTCACCGGCCAGTGGCGGGTAGATGGGAAGAGTCTACCCGCCAAGCATATTTCTTACCTGCCAAAAATGTTTTGATTAAAAAAATATATATATATATATTTTATATAAAAAAAATTTTTTAAAATAAAATATATATTATATAATCATACTTGTAGTTGTATTATCTGCGAGACATCGCCACCGCGCAATAAGTCAAAATGCTTGCTATCTGCAAACAGCTCCACTGTCTGTGTGTATACTTGAGTAGCCTCCAGCTCCAGCAAGGATTCTCCGGCCCTGCAGCTAGACCCTATATTCAGCTAGACCCTACATTCAGCATGCAAGGATTCTCCGGCGATGCAGCTGGACCCTATTTTTTAACGTTACGGTTATTTTGTCAAATCACATTCAACATGCCCTCAGCTAGAATACGCATTCAATCAATGTTATAAGACATTGATATCAGGAGCTATCTGTAGCTACTGCTAGCCCGGTAGATAACGTTAAGACAATTTAGTTTACTGGGACAGATCGATCTAAGTGAGCTAACTAACGCGAGCTAGCTAACGAGGGAACGGAGGTATTATGCAGCTCATGGAGGTCCGATCTAGACTAGAGCAGACTGCTACCATTCTGAGAGCTTAACGTTAGCACTAGAGCTGCGGGCGAGCTGCTACCATTCTGAGAGCTTAACGTTAGCACTAGAGCTGCGGGCGAGCTGCTACCATTCTGAGAGCTTAACGTTAGCACTAGATGCTGCAGGCGAGCTGCTACCATTCTGAGAGCTTAACGTTAGCACTAGATGCTGCAGGCGAGCTGCTACCATTCTGAGAGCTTAACGTTAGCAGTGGCACTAGAGCTGCGGGCCGCTCTGTGTTGATACGAGCAGAAGCCAATAGTATCCCGCTGCAGGGCGGATATGACTCGTTGCCACGTTTTTTTTCAAAATAAGAATATCATACGAACCGAATGCTGCTAACTGCCGGAGCCATCGATATTATGACTCTAGCTGCGCTTGGGCCGGAAATGAGACCCGCACAGATTTTCAAAATAAGAGTATAGTTATGAACTACACGTCCACACGCCACACGGCGGGGCAGGGCTCTCAGTGGCAAGCGCCAAAGGTAAAAACTGAGCGCCCCTGGCGGGCGGCGGGCTTTAATTTCGCCCCCTGCTCCGACTGCTTTGTTGTTGAATCAAGTCAAATCCTAGGTAAGCATATATTGTGCGTGTGAACGTTGACATGAAAAAAAAAGTAAAAAAAAAAAAAAAAAAGTAAAAAGAAAAATTAATACGAAAATATTTTTTTTATTTTTTTTTATTTTTTTTCTTCGGTTTCTCACTTGATTCGATACTCGGTAGTACCGACGTGTTTCGGTTCGGTACCTCAAAAGTACCGAATTCGGTACCCATCCCTACTCTTTATGCTTACTACTGGGTTCTTTATGTTTACTACTGGGTTATTTATGCTTACTACTGGGTTCTTTATGCTTACCACTGGGATTTTTTATGCTTACCACTGCGTTCTTTATGCCCGTTTTGGAAGCCCCTCCCCCTCCAGCAGTGATGACCATGCCTGTCTTGGGGTCCACCTTGACCGTGTACAGGGGGAAGGGGGCTCGGTACAGATCTGGAACCTTCCGTTTTCCCATGGCTGTCTGGGTCGTCAGTCAGTGTTCTTCATACAACTTCACCCCAACCCAAGTCTGTGGAACACATGGAGTGTTATTATTATGTATAAAGAGAGAGGAAGAACGTACAGGAAGAGATAACAGGAAGATATTACCCAACAAACACTGTAGTCAAGACAATATAATGTTAATTTATATTTAAATAATCTAGATACTGTAGACCAAGGGGTGGCCAACTCGCGGCTCGCGAGCCGCATGTGGCTCTTTGCCCGTCAATGTGTGGGTGTGGCTCTTCCATCCATTTTTTTTTTTTTACATTTTTTCTTTTTTTTGGGTATGTCACTCATTCCATAAGGACGTAGAATAAACATTTACAGATTATTTTTTAAATGCACCATTTGCATGTTCTTGGTATCTGAATCTAGGGACATCTATGGATCTCAGGGAATGTATTCCCAGTGTCAGAAATACTGTGTCTGTTACTAGGCTTGAGTAAATTGTAATGAACCAAAGGAGAGTATCAATTATATTAAAAAAATAAAAAATAATCTTTAACTGAATAACACCATGCTAAAATTGACCAGACCTGAAAAATCTAAGCAAATGAATAAAGGGAAGATGATTAAACAGGTTTTGTAGATACAGTACTGAATTCTGCCATCTTTTTTATAATGTAAATTTCTACACCATTTTTAATCATATTGCAACACCGTTTTTTGCTAGACGTTCACAGAAAGGTAGAGAAACTAACTGTGTTCTGTTTTATGGCAATAACGTTCAGGTTTGTGGGAGATAATCCCAAAAAATAAGAAATAAAAAAGTAAATCCAGAAGTCAGATGATTGACCGGGGCTGGTGTGAGCTGGGTAGGGTTGTTTTTCGAAATTTGAAAGCCCTGAGTCTCTTCCTTCAAAAGACTACACTCACTTTTGGCTGCTCCACTTCCTCCTGTCAATATGCACCGGTTTCCGACTCAATGCCCTGAGATTTCTATAATCTTATATTTCACTAATAAGTTAAAATCATTGGTAAACAAACGTAATGCTGAAAATATACACTTTTACTGTATATTTCGGGCATAATAGGTTAACCCTGTGAGGCCCAAATTAAAAAGACATTAGCAACTTCAGAGGGTGGGACATATAAACACATTTACTATCAAATAGCATTGTGAGGCTGAACAACAGGACCAATTGACTATACATGTGCTTAAAACATTTACAGATTTTTTTTTTAATGGCTAAACATGATTTTGTAATTTTGCAACCGTGGGTCTCACAGGGTACTTTTAACCCTGTGAGGCCCAAATAAAAAAGACATTAGCAACTTCAGAGGCCAGAGGGTGAGACTAGGCTTGGGCGGTATGACGGTATTACGGTATACCAGGGTATTTAGAAATCCCGACGGTATTGAAAACCAATACCGTCAAAACTGAGTTTTGTTGTAGTGCACATACGCGCCAGCAGAGGGCGAGACCAGTCCTCACTAGTGGGGCGAGCCATGCAGAGCTGGTTGTCTACACACAGGAGGAGGAGGAGGAGGGGAACCCCGCTTCACTGGGTGAAATTAAATGAGACACGCTTACCGTTGCTGGTGCTGCGGGCTAACTGGCTATTCTGAGAGCTAACTGTTGTTGTGTATGATCACAACAGTGTTCACGCTTTACGGTAGGGCTGGGCGATATGGCCTAAATATGATATCACGATATTTTCTGACCTTTCGGCGATACACGATACACATCACGATGTTTTTCTTTTTTTCCCCAAACAATTCATTATGAGGCTTACCAAGACAGTATTTGAGTTTGCAAGCTAACATTAAAGACTAAATAAAATACCCATGCATTTAGCATTTTTATATTATATATTAGATTTAGATTATTGGATTATTAGATTATATATTGCATATATTTAGCAATGAGATATTATATGATTTAGATATGAAATATGATTAATTGAAAATGGGGGACCCTGATGTAAACAAGACGAAAGACTTTCTCTGGTCTGCATCCCCTTAACAATTGTATGTATTGAGCTGTACTGTACCCATTCTGCAATATGTTAATAAAGTTTTAAATCAATCAATCAATCAATAAATAGCATTTTAGCATTTTTATGAAACTACTGTATATTTGTATGTCTCTAAATGTTTTGATGAATTGAAAATGGAGGTGTTGGAGCCAAAATGCCCTTCTGTTTATTTAGTTTTATTTCAACTCACGGTGCAGAGGTGTGGCATTATTAGTCACCATGGCAACCACCACAGGGGGTGGTTACCCATATATACTGATCAGAGGGTGATGAGCCCCAGGTGCGCAAGTGGAATAGCCATACAGTTTTTGACCGTGTCTTGTCGTGTTCGAGATGTGCCGTATAGGTCGGCGGTCAGTGTTATTAGTAAAAAGAGTTTTTGTATATATATTTTGGTTGATAAGTCAATAAAAGGATTGGCATATCGAAAATGATAAGAGCTCTCTGGACATTGAATTCTTTAAGCACGCGTCTAACTCAAGCCAGTCCACTTGCCCCTCGCAGTAGGCTTATGTAAAGGAGTCTACATTAGTCAAAAACTAAGGCTCTTCGTTTGAAATGGACAATTGCCTTTGTTACTTATTGGAAGACGAGGATAATCGCGCTCGGCGCTCAAGATTCATTCAAACAGCTGATCAGCGAGACAGCGCGCTATGCGCTCAAGATTCAACAGCTGATCAGCGGGACGTGTGATCAGCTGTTTTGGTTCACCGTTTCGCTTGGAATTGCGCGGAACGTGGACAATCTGGACCAAGCTGCCCAGCACCAGCACCGTCGGGGAGCGGACGGACCGGGAGGAGCAGCCCACCACCGTCAAGGAGCGGACGGCATCACCTGCCCCAGCACCATTTGGGCGAGGGAACGGACCAGGGAGCTGTCCACGGTACCACCGTCAAGGAGCGGACGGCATCACCTGCCCCAGCACCATTTGGGCGAGGGAACGGACCAGGGAGCTGCCCTGCGCGCAAGCAGTTTATTGAATAGCGCTCGGACAAAGAGCGCTGTTTGATGTTGAATAGCGCTCGGACAAGGAGCGCCGTTTGACTTTATTCTTTGAACTTCGAAAAGTCTTCAAACGGCCCCGACAGCGCTGCGCAACGAACAGGTATGTAGCGCGCTACCGGTATATCTTATATGGCCATATAAAAAACAAATGTGTGCACACACAGGGTCAATTGAGAAAAATATAAAAAGGGAAAATTCCAATGCATTGGTGGTATATGGTTGTGCAACCCGTTCGTGTGTGTGTCTGTCAAGGTTTGGTTAGAACGTCATGTGATGATTAACTGTGGGTTTTGTTTATTGTGATTTAACCAAAGGTACCGTTTCATATTGAATCTGTTGGTC
Organism: Notolepis coatsorum; assembly: GCF_963971535.1. Classification (NCBI taxonomy): domain Eukaryota; kingdom Metazoa; phylum Chordata; class Actinopteri; order Aulopiformes; family Paralepididae; genus Notolepis; species Notolepis coatsorum. Next base: position 3,467,574 of record NC_140183.1, on the reverse strand, counting down.
TTATATTGCTGAAATGAATTCTGATAAAGGTGTTCAGAATCCAACAGAGACCAGCGTTATGGTTGAACAGCCCGCCACGGCTGAAACTCATTGTAAAGAACCTTCATTGGTTGAAAAGTCACAGCCCACACCCACAGTGGCTAAAACACAGTCCGAGGTGGACACAGGTCAAATCACACACAATGTTGATACCGATCAGCAGGTCACAAAACGCAAGAGTAAATTAACACCAAAAGCCCTATCGGATCAAATTGACACATTACATAAATTACATAAATCTAAATTTAACAAGGCTTCTAACTTGCAAAAAACGATTTTGGGGTTAATGCAAAGTGGATGCAAACAGGAGGTGCAATGCGCATTTATGCAATATCTCCACATATGCAAGGAAGCAGAAGCAAACCAGGAGGCTCTGTTGCCAATAGTACCTCCTGAGGAAAGGGGAAAACATGACATTTGGTTCAAAGCCAAAATGATCAATGTCAATGACTTTATTGATCACATGAATGCATGGACAAAAATGACCAAACCTGTGGAAAGTGTTATTGAGGATGAGGAGGACGTGCAAAATCTAATTAATCCAAATGACAGCATTTCTAATGTGGGAAGTAAAAAATCTGCTCACAAAGGTCACACAAGGTCTGGTACCAGCAAGTCCAGCAGGTCCAGCAGATCTTCTACCTCAGCAGCTCGCTTACAGGCCGAGGCAGATAGAGCTTCACTTGTGATTCACGCTGCAGCGTTAAAGGATAAACACGCTCTGGAGGAGCAGGAACAAATGCTAAAAAAGGATAAACACGCTCTGGAAGAGCAGGAACAGATCCTGAAACACGCTCAGGAAGCCAAGGAACAGATCCTGAAAAAGGATAAACACGCTCTGGAAGAGCAGGAACAGATCCTGAAAAAGAAAAAGGAAACGATGGAGCTTGATGCACAATTGGCAGCTACCAACGCAAGAATAGCAGTATTACAATCCCCCAGTCACCAAGCTCTTTCACTCACACAGTCCGATGGAATGGACTCCTACTACAGGAAAGGAACAAGGTTAAAGGAACCCTCAGTCACTCTCAATCCTCGGGCAAAAGAATATACATCACTACCACAGCAACCATCTATGCAACCACCAGAACTGCAGCAACCATCTGCACAGCAATCATATGTGCAACAACCATCACTATGGAAACCACAAGCTATGCAACAGCAACAAGCACCCATTCAACAACCACCACCCTGGCAAATACCACAAGCTATGCAACAGCAACAAGCACCCATTCAACAACCACCACCCTGGCAAATACCACAAGCTATGCAACAGCAACAAGCACTCATTCAACAACCACCACCCTGGCAAATGCAACAACCTATGCACTTGATGCAGCCAACACCCATTCAACAGCCCCCATTTAGGCAAAGACAACAATCTATGTTGTTACAGCCAACTCCCATTCAAACACAACCACCATCTTTACAAAGACAACATGTGTCTTGGGATGGAGCACAGGACAATACAATCCACATGGAAGCTCCTGTGCAGCTAACGACCCCAACTGTAATTTCACCCCAAAGCAATGAAACCTCAGTTGTATGTAACCTATTAAAAAGGCAAAATGAGATAACAGCAATGCTAGTGGAGCAGCAAACCACTCACTTACTGCCACCAAGAGAGATTCCATATTTTGATGGGGATCCTCTGCAGTACAGAACCTTTGTCAGAGCCTTTGTTCATTGTGTGGAGAAGAACACAAGAAACAGAGGTGATTGTTTGTACTTCTTGGAGAAGTACACCAGGGGTCAGCCTAAAGAGCTTGTACGTAGCTGTCAACACATGGCTCCAGACAGAGGCTATGATATGGCAAAGTACCTACTTGAACAACACTTTGGAGATGAATATAAAATCACAGCAGCTTACATGGAGAAGATGCTCAACTGGCCGCTAGTGAAGGCTGAAGACATAAAATCTCTTCAAGCCTATGCTCTTTTCCTTCGGGAGTGCTGTAATGCTATGGAGAATGTCCAGTACATGAGGGAACTCGATATGCCAGCGAACATGAAAGTATTGATTTCAAAGCTTCCATACAAGCTCAGAGAGAATTGGAGAGTCTCTGTATGTTCGATAATGGAAAAATACCATCGCAGACCACAATTCATGGATATTGTCACATTCATTGAGCGCCAGGTAAAGATTGTCTCAGACCCAGTCTTCGGAGACATTCAAAATACACCACCAAGTACAGGAAGTAGACCTATGAACATGAACAGAATGAAGTCACAAATTAAACCCAAATTCAAAGGAGACAGTTTTGCAACCACAGTTACTACCATCGAAACCCCTGCAAAGCAAAGAAATGAATCTGCTCACAACACCAACACTTGTGTATGTTGCTCTAAAAATCACACTCTGGATCAATGTCCTCAGATGGAGGAGAAGACACACAGGGACAAGATTACTTTTATAAGGCAAAAAGGAATCTGTTTTGGCTGCCTTCGCATTGGACATCTTAGCAGGAATTGCGAGAAGCGCTTGACTTGCAAGGTGTGCAGCCAAAACCATCCCAGTGTTCTTCATATAAATCAGAAGGAGAGAGCAAGCAACACAAACCAGCCAAAGAAACCTTCGGTGAGTAACGCACAGATCTCTTTGCAGACATGTGGACAAACGGGGGCCGGAAGCAGCAATGGGGCTCTGTCAATCTTGCCTGTACAGGTGAAGTCCGGCGAGGGAGACAACATCATTACAACATATGCATTTTTAGATCCAGGCAGCACTGACACATTTTGTTCAGAAACCCTAATGAGAAGGCTGAACCTTACAGGAAGGAAAACACAAATCAGCTTACATACCATGGGCCCAAAGGCATCGGTGTCCAGCTACATGCTGACAGACTTGGAGATCGCCAGCCTCACTGGGAAACAGTTCTATGACCTGCCCAAGGTCTACACCCAGAAGAGGATGCCCGTAACCACGAGTAACATCATTAGCCAAGAGGAGTTGGCTAAGTGGCCATACTTAGATGGGGTTGCCCTTCCTCGGATTCAAGCTGATGTGGAGTTATTGATAGGTACCAATGCCTCCAAATTGCTTGAACCTTGGGAAGTTGTGAATAGTCATGGCAATGGGCCATATGCCATTAAGACCCTATTGGGGTGGGTCATTAATGGTCCCCTATCAGGCTACAGTGAGCAGCGGAGTGAGAATGTCAACCCTGCTGCTATTGTTAATAGGATCTCTATAACAAATCTGGAGGAGTTGCTGAACAATCAGTACAACCATGATTTTAATGAAAGGTCATCAGAAGGCAAAGAGGAAATGTCGAGGGATGATATGAAGTTCATGGAAATCATGACTGATTCATGCAAACTTCAGGACGGACATTACACCTTGCAGCTTCCCTTTAAAAGGAAAGAAGTGTCTCTGCCAAACAATCAGTTTGTTGCTAGGCAACGCATCCTTGGACTGAAAAGGAGGTTTGGGAGAGATGAGAAGTTCCACCGAGACAGGATTTCTGCCATCCAAAGAACATCTGGTGTCACGCAGTGGAGGTACATTTATACCACTCAGAACCCTGCTGACAAAACTTCAAGGGGAGTTAAGGTGGATGATTTGCTGACCAACAGAAGGTGGATTGAGGGCCCTGAGTTTCTTTGGAAACCAGAGGAAGAGTGGCCAGATGGTATCTTGGAGTACAACCATTTCTGCTGATGACCCTGAGGTCAAAAAGGATCTCAACATCAATGCAGTAATTGTCGATGCACCAAGTGCCACACACCAACTGATCACCTACTTTCTAACTAGAAAAGGTTGAAGAGGTCAGTTGCTTGGATCCTGAAACTACGAAAGACTCTATTGGAGATGAGTCATAAAAGAAACGGAGTCATGAGGATGCAGACAAAATGGAACAGGAAACACTGGCTGAGAGAATACTTACCTTTGCTATAGGAGCGGCAGAGGTGGAGTAAGGAGAGACAAAGTCTTGTCCCTGGAGACATTGTATTGATCGCAGACGCTACAGCCCCATGTGGTTCCTGGTTACTTGGAAGAGTCCTGGAGACCTATCCCGACAGGAAAGGACTGGTGCGTTCTGCACGAGTGTAGACCAGTAACTCAACTTTGCTTGCTTCAAGAAGCTGCAATTTAATAGACCAGTAACTAAACTTTGCTTGCTTCAAGTAGCTGCAATTTAAAGCTTCTAATTCAGAGAATTGTTTTTTGAGTTCTTTTGTATACATTTATTGGCTCCATTATGTAAATATTATTTTGAATTGTTCCTGGCCTCCTGCCATTCTCAATTAGGGGCCGGTGTGTTGGAGCCAAAATGCCCTTCTGTTTATTTAGTTTTATTTCAACTCACGGTGCAGAGGTGTGGCATTATTAGTCACCATGGCAACCACCACAGGGGGTGGTTACCCATATATACTGATCAGAGGGTGATGAGCCCCAGGTGCGCAAGTGGAATAGCCATACAGTTTTTGACCGTGTCTTGTCGTGTTCGAGATGTGCCGTATAGGTCGGCGGTCAGTGTTATTAGTAAAAAGAGTTTTTGTATATATATTTTGGTTGATAAGTCAATAAAAGGATTGGCATATCGAAAATGATAAGAGCTCTCTGGACATTGAATTCTTTAAGCACGCGTCTAACTCAAGCCAGTCCACTTGCCCCTCGCAGTAGGCTTATGTAAAGGAGTCTACAGGAGGACCCTTATGTAAAAAAGCCGAAAGTCTTTTTCTGGTCTTCATCCCCCAGTCCACTGTTGTTGTATTGAGCTGTACTGTATTGTACCCATTCTGCAATCGTTAATAACGTTTTCATTCATTCGAGAATAATTTTGATTGACAGTCGAGTCTGCCAATTACGTCACACCGATTGAACCCGCCCTGCTGTTCTTAGCACCAATCGGCAAGCTCTATGCGTTTTTTACTTCCGCAATTGATTTTGACGAGAGCTGAGCTCAGCTCAACGACAACAACAGCTCCCAATCCCCGAGTGATTACCAGCGCACCGCAGCATGACTAAACAAGCCATAATGATTTTATTGCAACGAATGTTATAATAAAAGCCTTTCCATACATCTGTCTGATTGAAAACTTTATTAACAGACCGCAGAATGGGCATGCACAACTCCGCACGGGCTGAGACAGGGGAGGAAATTAGGCCACTTTACTCGCCAAATGCGAGTATTTTTTACGTTTGGCGAGTGATTCATGAAGACCACTCGCCAGTCTGGCGAGTTGACAGTGCCACGAGAGCACTGTACAAGACCCGCGGACATATATAATGTTTAATAAAAGTTCCCGCAGTACTGGCCAACCCGCGGACATATATAATGTTTAATAAAAGTTCCCGCAGTACTGGCCAACCCGCGGACATATATAATGTTTAATAAAAGTTCCCGCAGTACTGGCCAACCCGCGGACATATATAATGTTTAATAAAAGTTCCTGCAGTACTGGCCAACCCGCGGAAATATAGAATGTTGAATAAAAGTCCTGTGGTACTGGCCATCAGTCAAGGAAGCACTCGCAAACAGATAACGTTAAACACAGAAGATGGAAAACAGACAGACTGAGCAACGGGGAACTGCATCCAACCCTAGTACAACCCTCGAGTCCAAGGCAAGGACACATTTAAATTACAGAGGTGTATGTTAGTCTATTGCGCACCGGACTACGACGTAAGGTTAGACATTTTATTTCATGCTCAAAAGCCCCTGGCTTGCACATCGCAGTCACGAAAGGGGCTAGCTCAACCAGTGCACAACAGCAGACCAACCCAACTGACGTTACCACAACACTTGACGGAACTTCACAGCACTGTCGTAAGGCCACCGTGCCGTCTTAAAGGCACAGTGAACACTCGGATGCATACACAACATTGACGTGGCTTGACAACCGAGGTTCAAAGTTAACTTGATTGACTGATTGAAAACTTTATTAACAGATTGCAGAATGGGTACAATACAGTACGGCTCAATACACACAATTGTTAAGGGGATGCAGACCAGAGAAAGACTTTCGTCTTGTTTACATCAGGGTCCCCCATTTTCAATTCATCATAACATATGACATACACGACATACAGATAGACAGTACTGCTAAATCTATACATTTCACATCTATCTATCTATACACTTCACAACATACTTCGGTTTTTTTCTTTCACTGCCCAACCCAGTCCAACCCAGCATCTTTCACTGCCCAGTTCAGCCCAACCCAGTCCAGAATAGATGCCTCTTTCATGTTAATATGTGTTATGCTAATATTGTGAAGAGTAGAGACTGTTATTAATGTTTTATGCTAATAAATATTTTAAAGAGTAGAGACACGGTGTGATTATTACTATGATTGAAAATCAATTTAGACGAAGACATACAAAGAAGTAATTATCACAATTAGCGATTTTTTTTGGCTGGTAAAAAATCAGTTTGTCTGGTAAAAAAAATCAGATACTCGCCAGTTGGCTGGTAAGCCAAAAAGTTAGTTTCCTCCCCTGGGCTGAGATATGAACAGTAACGCTTGCTATCTGTCGTCATCGGACGTTGCTATGTTTGGGTAAATACGCTAATGTTATTGAACGTGTAACTATATAACGTTAATGCCACAAAACGAATGCCTTTGTTAATAATAATTAGTAACTTTGATGCAGTAGTGTGTGTGGGGGCGGCGTTGTTCAAAAGTTTGAACGGGTGTGGACCAGATTGACGCGACACAATCCTCTTGGGCAAAACATCACGATATCCACAATACGTTAAAAAAGTGTATCGTTAATGAACTGTACCCGATATTTATATAATATCGTCATATCGCCCAGCCCTACTTTACGGTAATGTTGCGACAGTGCTGTGAAAATACCGTAAAGCGTTGTGGTAACGAGAGTGTGTGTTGTTGTGTGTAGGATGCTGCGGGCGAACTGCTACCATTCTGAGAGCTTAACGTTAGCACTAGCATGCTGCGGGCAAACTGCTACCATTCTGAGAGCTTAACGTTAGCACTAGCATGCTGCGGGAGAACTGCTACCATTCTGAGAGCTTAACGTTAGCACTAGCATGCTGCAGGCTAACTGCTACCATTCTGAGAGCTAACGTTAGCACTAGCATGCTGCGGGCGAACTGCTACCATTCTGAGAGCTTAACGTTAGCACTAGCATGCTGCGGGAGAACTGCTACCATTCTGAGAGCTTAACGTTAGCACTAGCATGCTGCGGGCGAACTGCTACCATTCTGAGAGCTTAACGTTAGCACTAGCATGCTGCGGGAGAACTGCTACCATTCTGAGAGCTTAACGTTAGCACTAGCATGCTGCGGGAGAACTGCTACCATTCTGAGAGCTTAACGTTAGCACTAGCATGCTGCGTGAGAACTGCTACCATTCTGAGAGCTTAACGTTAGCACTAGCATGATGCTGGTTGAGAAACGCTGGTGGTGTGGCTCTTTGTGGTACCACAGTAATTTTTGTGGCTCTTAATCTCTGACTGGTTGGCCACCCCTGCTGTAGACACTACTGTATCTCCCAGGGGGGGGGGGTGGAGGTCTGCAATAAACATATCTTTAATATATGATCAGTTAAGAGGCGGCTACGTGGCGTAGTGGGCAAGGCGCTCGCCACGAAATCTGGAGACGCTGGGCTTGCCTGTTCGAGCCCAGCGCTCCACATTTGCTTTCAGTTTAGCTGGTCGTCCGTACTAATACACATTGGCCGTATTAGGGGGTGGGAAACTGATGGGTGGGGATCGGGCGTTGTGGACAGCGACTCCTACAGGTCGGTTGGTGCGCCTGCGCAGTAGAATCAGGAAGTGTCGGGGGCAGCGTGAGCCTCCCACGCGTTACTCCTCGCCACTGAGAGATCGAGCTGCGCAGGTGAAAAGATGCGACTGCTGTTACCTCAAGTACCGGAGGGGACTTGTGCTATGTATGACTTAGTCCACATTGCAGCCGGCTTGTGGGAGGCAAGAAACAGCGTTTGTGACAGGGGAGGGTTGAATTGGATGATACGAAATTGGGATGGGAGAAAATATAGAAAAATGGGAGAAAAAGTGGATCAAAAAAAGATTATATGATCAGTTAAGCAGGTTTGGAGAGGGTCCAATCCACTGGACTTTGTCAGGGACCCAACCTATGTTCAAGCCTGCTCTCTCCCCATAAGGAAGCCTGCTCTCTCCCCATAAGGAAGCCTGCCCTCTCCCCATAAGGAAGCCTGCTCTCTCCCCATAAGGAAGCCTGCTCTCTCCCCATAAGGAAGCCTGCTCTCTCCCCATAAGGAGCCTGCTCTCTCCCCATAAGGAATCCTCTCCCCATAAGGAAGCCTGCTCTCTCCCCATAAGGAAGCCTGCTCCTCCCCATAGAGAAGACTGCTCCTCCCCATAGAGAAGCCTGCCCTCTCCCCATGGAGAAGCCTGCTCTCTCTCCATAGAGAAGCCTGCTCTCTCCCCATAGAGAAGCCTGCTCTCTCCCCATAAGGAAGCCTGCTCTCTCCCCATAAGGAAGCCTGCTCTCTCCCCATAGAGAAGCCTGCTCTCTCCCCATAAGGAAGCCTGCTCTCTCCCCATAAGGAAGCCTGCTCTCTCCCCATAGAGAAGCCTGCTCTCTCCCCATAAGGAAGCCTGCTCTCTCCCCATAAGGAAGCCTGCTCTCTCCCCATAAGGAAGCCTGCTCTCTCCCCATAAGGAAGCCTGCTCTCTCCCCATAAGGAAGCCTGCTCTCTCCCCATAGAGAAGCCTGCTCTCTCCCCATAAGGAAGCCTGCTCTCTCCCCATAAGGAAGCCTGCTCCTCCCCATAAGGAAGCCTGCTCTCTCCCCATAAGGAAACCTGCTCTCTCCCCATAAGGAAGCCTGCTCTCTCCCCATAGGGAAGCCTGCTCTCTCCCCAGAGAAGCCTGCTCTCTCCCCATAGAGAAGCCTGCTCTCTCCCCATGGAGAAGCCTGCTCTCTCCCCATGGAGAAGCCTGCTCTCTCCCCATGGAGAAGCCTGCTCTCTCCCCATGGAGAAGCCTGCTCTCTCCCCATAGAGAAGCCTGCCCTCTCCCCATAAGGAAGCCTGCTCTCTCCCATAGAGAAGCCTGCTCTCTCCCCATAGAGAAGCCTGCTCTCTCCCCATAAGGAACCCTGCTCTCTCCCCATAGAGAAGCCTGCTCTCTCCCCATAGAGAAGCCTGCTCTCTCCCCATAGAGAAGCCTGCTCTCTCCCCATAGAGAAGCCTGCCCTCTCCCCATAGAGAAGCCTGCCCTCTCCCCATAGAGAAGCCTGCCCTCTCCCCATAAGGAAGCCTGCTCTCTCCCCATAGAAAAGCCTGCTCTCTCCCCATAGAGAAGCCTGCTCTCTCCCCATAAGGAAGCCTGCCCTCTCCCCATAAGGAAGCCTGCCCTCTCCCCATAAGGAAGCCTGCTCTCTCCCCATAGAGAAGCCTGCCCTCTCCCCATAAGGAAGCCTGCCCTCTCCCCATAGAGAAGCCTGCCCTCTCCCCATAAGGAAGCCTGCTCTCTCCCCATAGAGAAGCCTGCTCTCTCCCCATAAGGAAGCCTGCTCTCTCCCCATAGAGAAGCCTGCTCTCTCCCCATAAGGAAGCCTGCTCTCTCCCCATAGAGAAGCCTGCTCTCTCCCCATAAGGAAGCCTGCTCTCTCCCCATAAGGAAGTTGAAGGTATGGCAATACTACTAGGAATAGAAACGTAGGAAATAGATAAGATAGAAATAAAAACACAAATTAAGCACAATAAAAACACAAAACAATAAAACGAAATCGTAATGCAAAAGGAGTGCAAGACGTCCTCCTAGTGATGTATTCACATTAACTCGTGTTGTGCTGCAGCACGATACTGTACCGAGTTAATCACCAATCCTTCACCACACAACACGAAGCCTTAAGAGGTGGATGACCTCCCTCCCAACAGAATGCCAAGTCGGTGTTGCGGTTAATAGCTTCAGATCTGAGTAACAGAGCAGTGGTTTGTCGAGGTTCAGCAGCACAGTGATCTGCTTCAATCGTTCGGACCATTGGGGCGGTGTGGTGTCTGTTGTTGTTGCCGTTGTCTATTGTTTTGTGGTGGTGGTTGTTGTTGTGCTGTTTTGTGGTTGTCTTGTATTGTATAGGTTGTATGGTTTGAAATGAATAAATGAAACTGAATCTGATACTTGTTTAGGGGGGGGCAGGTAACCATAAGATTTATTCTTCTTCCTGCTCCTTTTGCCCATGGTAGAACTGTATTTATGATTTTGTATGAAAACTGTATGATTGTATTGCTTCCATGTGGCAAATAAAAACTCTGAACGTCCTCTCTGGCCTGTATCACTGTGTGACTGGGCCAAGCTGTAGTTAGTAGGTGTAGCTGGTTTAGCTGTGTTACAATGTGACAACAACCATGAACACTGACACCACCACTTCACTTAGCTTAACGTTAGCAGCGTGTTTGACAACATTAGTACTTTTTAATAAGCGAGATTATTAATAAGGGGGAACTAACTCAGTGTGATATAGTCATGAATAATATAACTGCATTGTGTTGCATGTCAAGCCACAACAAGCTAACATTATAATAACTAAGTTAGTTACAGTTTGTTAGCTCATCAGCAGCTCCAGCTGACAGTTGGGAGGCTCCGGATGATAGGAGCTCTAAACTAACTATTAGACAGTGTCGTTACTTAGACAGATGCTGTCGGCTTTTTTGTAATCACAAGTCCTCTACCTGATCCACGATATGCTCCGCGTTCTCTTCTGTTGACGTTTTATCAGCTGAGTAGTAACAACACTGACGGTTCCATTGTGAGCTGTCAACACGAGCAGGAGGAGGATGAGCTAAGTGCTAACACACAGCTAGCTGGCTGTTCAATAAATCCCCAAGCTGGCCCACTTCCCTGCCTACACGTCAGCAGCGTGCTGCAACTGCGCGGTGGCGTCATCACGTCAGCAGCGTGCTGCAACTGCGCGGAGGCGTCATCACGTCAGCAGCGTGCTGCACTGCGCGGTGGCGTCATCAAGGCAGAGCCGAGGTCACAGGAGTAGGGTATATCTGCAGTGCCGCAGCCCCATACATAGGAGGGGCATGTACTGTGCGTTGATTGATTGATTGATTGATTGATTGATTCATTGAAAACTTTATTAACAGATTGCAGCATGGGTACAATACAGTACAGCTCAATACACACAATTGTTAAGGGGATGCAGACCAGAGAAAGACTTTCGTCTTGTTTACACCAGGGTCCCTCATTTTCAATTCATCATAACATAATATGAGGGCGGTCAGGTGGCGTAGCGGAGATTGCGCTCGTCACCAATGCAAGAGGCTGCGGTCTCGACTCCCGGAGTCAGCATTGCCTTGGCTTGGGCTGATCGCTATACTAACTCGTTTGGCTGGGTTAGGGGGAGGGAAGCCGTGGGTGGGAAACTGGCGTTGTGGACAGCGACGCCTACAGGTCAGGTCTGGGCGCTTGCTCAGCGGAGGCAGGACTTGAGGAAGGCAGCGTGACCTCTCCCACGCGTTACGCTTCACCAATGAGAGCCCTCGCTGCCAGGTGAGAAGAGAGCCACTGGCTGTCGCCGCACGTGTCGGCGGTCAGGGTTCCCTTGTACCGACCAGTAGGAGAACATGTGCACAACAACCAGGTAGGGGAGGGGGGGGGAATTGGCACAACGACTAAATTGGGATGGGGAGAAAACAGAGAAAAATCGGAGAAAGAGAGATACAAAAAAAAATAACATAATATGACATACAGATAGACAGTACTGCTGGGTATATCTGCAGTGCCGCAGCCCCATACATAGGAGGGGCCTGTACTGTGCGGTGGGGGCCATTAGGTCCTATTTTCCGTATGTTACTTTATGTTCTGTATGTTACTTTATGTTTCTAGTGTCCTATATTATATGATACTTTGTTTCTCGCATGCGCAGTAGTGCACCGCACAGTACAGGCCCCCAACACACAGTACAGGCCCCCAACGCACAGTACAGGCCCCCCAACGCACAGTACAGGCCCCCAACGCACAGTACAGGCCCCCAACACACAGTACAGGCCCCCAACGCACAGTACAGGCCCCCAACGCACAGTACAGGCCCCCAACGCACAGTACAGGCCCCCAACACACAGTACAGGCCCCCAACGCACAGTACAGGCCCCCAACGCACAGTACAGGCCCCCAACGCACAGTACAGGCCCCCAACGCACAGTACAGGCCCCCAACGCACAGTACAGGCCCCCAACGCACAGTACAGGCCCCCAACACACAGTACAGACCCCCAACGCACAGTACAGGCCCCCAACGCACAGTACAGGCCCCCAACGCACAGTACAGGCCCCCAACGCACAGTACAGGCCCCCAACGCACAGTACAGGCCCCCAACGCACAGTACAGGCCCCCAACACACAGTACAGGCCCCCAACACACAGTACAGGCCCCCAACACACAGTACAGGCCCCTCCTATGTATGGGGCTGCGGCACTGCAGTTTTACCCTACTCGAGGTCACAGGCATCCTTGAACGCACCTGAATGAATGAATGAATGAATGAATGAATGAATGAATGAATGAATGAATGAATGAATGAATGAATGAATGAATGAAAACTTTATTTAACAGATTGCAGAATGGGTACAATACAGTACAGCTCAATACACACAATTGTTAAGGGGATGCAGACCAGAGAAAGACGTTTGTCTTGTTTACATCAGGGTCCCCCATTTTCAATTCATAGTGACATTTATGACATACACAACATATATGACATCATGACATTTATGGCATAGGGACATACATGACATACAGGTATATAGTACTGTTACATTTGTGACATATACGATATGCAAATATACAGTACTATTACCCATAGATCCTGACAGAGTATATACATATGATGGGGAGGGGACTGTACATTAGGAGGTGGCTCAGGTGGTGGGTAGGAGAGAAATATACATACTGGGGGGAGAGAATATATACATGCGGTGGGGAGGAGACTGTACATTAGGAGGTGGTGGGGTGGGTGGGAGAGAAATATACATACGGTGGGGAGAGAATATATACATACGGTGGGGAGGAGGCTGACTATTAGGAGGGGGTGGGGGTGGGGGGGTTTTGGACATTTACAGTGGCCAGTTTCGAATTGCAGCCTCCCGTAGGTGCTCTTTGAGAGTGGTTTTGAAAGTGGGTAGGGATTCACATTCCTTTACAGCTTTGGGTAGGGCGTTCCACATTGATGTGGCATAATTGCTAAACGTGTTTAGTCCCTTGTTTGAGCCGAATCTGGGTTTAACATGATTTGCTTCCTCTGGTGTTGTGGTCATGGTATTCACTGACCTTTGGGAAGTATTTTGACATGTACATGGGTACGCAAGACCTACGTTGTCTTGCGGTTGTAAATTAACTTCCATACAATAAATATCTGACCCAGGGGGCGGCTACGTGGTGCAGTCGGCAAGGCGCTCACCACGAATACTGGAGACTGGGCTCGAACAGGTAAGCCTCCCTGTTCGAGCCCAGCTCTCCACATTGCTTTCAGTTTAGCTGGTCGTCCGCACTAATACACATTGGCAGTATTAGGGGGAGGGAAACTGATGGGTGGGGATCAGGCGTTGTGGACAGCGACTCCTACAGGTCGGTTGGTGCGCCTGCGCAGTAGAATCAGGAAGCGACGGGGGCGGTGCCCCTCCAAAGCCCAGACCCCTGACGCTGAAAGATCGCGCCGCGCAGGTGGAAAGATGCGACGGCTGTTACCTGGAGTATCGGAGGGGACTCGTGCTATGTATGGCTTAGTCCACATTGCAGCCGGCTTGTGGGAGGCATGAAACAACGTTCAAAGACAGGGGAGGGTTGAATTGGATGATACGAAAATTGGGATGGGAGAAAAATAGAAAATGGGAGAAAAAGTGGATAAAAAAAAAGTGGATAAAAAAAAGAAAATCTGACCCAGGCCTATTTAACACAGGTCTATTTGCGCTGAAATGTTTGTTTATCTATTTATACATTAATTTGATCTCATGTTCTCTTATGTCTATGTTTGTGTGTCAAGCAAATGATTATTCATAGATGATTGGCTCTTACAGTCTAAGACTCTTAAGGCATACTAAGCAGGCATATCCCAGGCTGTAATTATTTGATCGATTAACAAAATTTGCTGATCTGAGAGAAATAAACATGCTTCTGTTTTTTTAAAAGTCAAATCCTTGATCAAAGCTCCTCCGATAGAAAAGGCAAAGCATTGCATTTCTAATTCACAAACGGATAGATAGAAGAACAACTGCCGTTGGTAAGAATTCTGACGAGCCATGTTCACACTTTAAATGTCCTTTACATTTGCATTGTTTGTACATATTGGAGTAAAATGGGTTTGAGTTTCTAGTTAATGTAGGATCTATCTGCAAATACAGCCTCATTTTGATCAAAGAGATACATCTGGATTATTATACAAATCTAAATGATACAACTATTAACCTTTCTCTCCTCTGACATGAAGCTTAATCTCCCATCCGCTGCTAAATAATGTTTTTTAATCCATCCCATAATCTGTCTGGACTGGAACATCACGTGACCTGTCTGACCCTTCAGCTGAGGGGTCAGTAAGAAATTAATGGAACAGGATTAAAGTAATGTAATTACAAAAAAGTGCAATCCATTACATCCATTACAGTTACTGTATAATACTACATTACATCCGTTACAGTTACTGTAAAAAGAAAAACTCCATTACAGTTACTGTAAAATACTCCTTTTCATCCATTAAAGTTACTATAAAATATTCCATTACATCTGTTACAGTTACTGTAAAGCACAGTCATCGGATTACAGATACTTGTTGGGGGATAAAAGGGTGATTACTTTTGATGATACATTTACTGCCATGGTAAAAGTTATGTATCACCATGGTACCACTTTGGTACTTAAATAATACCATTATATAATCTAATTTAAACCATGATACTTGTTGGAGCCAAAAAGCCTTTCTGTTTATTTCATTTTATTTGTACTCACGGTGCAGAGGTGTGGCATTTTCAGTCACCATGGCAACCACCACAGGGGTTGGTTACCCATTTATACTGATCAGTGGGTGACGAGCCCCAGGTGTGCCAGGGGAATAGCCAAACAGTTTTTGACCGTGTTCGTGTTGATGTGCCGTATAGGTCGGCGTTCAGTGTTATTAGTTAAAAAGTATTTGTATTATATTATTTGGAGGAAAAAAGGTCAATAAAAGGATTGGCATATCGAAAATGATACGAGCACTCTGGACATTGAATTCTTCAAGCACGCGTCTAACTCAAACCAGCCCACTTGCCCCTCGCAGTAGGCTTATAGGTAAAGGTTCTACAATACTAATAGCATGGTCTTCACATCATTTCTTTGGTTACTACACCAGCATCATAGTGCTAGTAAAATTATGGAAATACCATGATACCTTTTTGGAAATACCATGATACTCTTTTGGAAATACCATGATATAGTCATGTTGTAGATGATAATGACATAATGGAATAGGCAGAATATAAACATAATGGAATAGGCAGAATATAAACATAACTATAAAACAATTAATCATGTTGTAGATGATAATGACATTATTGTTTTTTTTTTTTATCCACTTTTTCTCCCATTTTCTATATTTTCTCCCATCCCAATTTCGTATCATCCAATTCAACCCTCCCCTGTCACGAACGCTGTTTCTTGCCTCCCACAAGCCGGCTGCAATGTGGACTAAGTCATACATAGCACAAGTCCCCTCCGGTACTTGAGGTAACAGCAGTCGCATCTTTTCACCTGCGCAGCTCGATCTCTCAGTGGCGAGGAGTAACGCGTGGGAGGCTCACGCTGCCCCCGACACTTCCTGATTCTACTGCGCAGGCGCACCAACCGACCTGTAGGAGTCGCTGTCCACAACGCCCGATCCCCACCCCCTAATACGGCCAATGTGTATTAGTACGGACGACCAGCTAAACTGAAAGCAAATGTGGAGCGCTGGGCTCGAACTGACGAGCCCAGCGTCTCCAGCATTTCGTGGCGAGCGCCTTGCCCACTACGCCACGTAGCCGCCCTTAATAATGACATTATTGTTTAGAATAACATTTAAATGGAATAACGTGTTTTGGTTATTGGTTATGTAAAGGAATTAGTTATGCCCTGATGAAGACCAACTGGTCCAAACATGTTGGCTTTGTTTTAAAATGACGTGGCCGTGCCACAATAAAGGCTTGTGTTCTCCTGCAATACCTCTGAGTGCCTGGGATCCAACTTCCTGTTCCAGTTGTCTTTCCCCAAAGTAAAGGCCCAAGAGCAGAATGACTTGTTGTTGTAAAACATTGTACTCACTCAAGCACCTCATTGAACTATGCTGGAAGTGTTTGTTTAGCTTAAACATGCAACAAACATATAGGTAGTGCCAACACAGATACAAAATTTTTTTTTTTTTATTAATGCTAATTAAAATAATTCAATATATTACAGTTTTAACAGTACATTTTGGAAGTAGCCTTCATAACATGTCTGTCTCCACTCTCCAGCATCATAAGATAAGATATTCCTTTATTGATCCCCTTGGGGGAAATTCAGGCATCATAGCAGCATGGGGGAAGGGGGGCAGGGGGGGTACAGGTAGTAAAAACAACACAAGCAGTGTAAACAAATAGGTCAATATAATTTAATATCTAACTAACTGAAATATATATTCACAGTATGCAGTGTCACATAAGGTGCAGTATGCATCAGGTAGTGTTATAATTTACTATCTAACTAACTGAAATATACATTATTCACAGTATCACAGTATCCACATAAGGTGCAGTATGCCTACGGTAGTGTTATTGTCCTTCTTGGGTTCCTATTAGTTCTAGGTCAATGTCTGGCAGCAGTCGCTGCCCACTGTTGTGGAGCCTGATGGCCGCTGGTATGAAGGACTGTCCGAGGCGGTTAGTTGAGTGTCTGGGGGGGGGGGGGTATGAGTCTGTGGCTGAACGTGCTTCTCATCTTGACTAGCTCGTCGTAGAGGGGGTGGTAGGGGTTCTCCAGGATGGCAGCCAGCTTCCTTCTCATCCCCCTCTCATGTGTCCTGGCTCCACATTTACTCACGGTGAAACAGAATCTGACTGCAGGCATCTAGTGTGTACTAAAGAGTCCTACCCCTACCTCAACCTTATAACCGTATCCTGATTGGACTTCATGCCACAACTTAGCCACCCATTGTGATGCGGTGCATGGCGCAATAAATGAGATGCCTGATTTTTAGTGTGTTACATCCATGAGCCTGGAGGTGGTCGGTGGGCCCCACAGCACCTACTACATTATTATGATCACCAGCCTATAGGCTAAAGGTTATTATTATGTTCTCTGTCATACTGTTTGGTCTCTTGATCCAGCATAGCCCAATGAGAGAGGGGGAGGGAGAGAGAGATAGTATGTGAGTGTGTGTGTGTGTGTGTGTGTGTGTGTGTGTGTGTGTGTGTGTGTGTGTGTGTGTGTGTGTGTGTGTGCGTGTGTGCGTGTGTGTGTGTGTGTGTGTGTGTGTGTGCGTGTGTGTGTGTGGTGCATGCACGTCGGTGTGTGTTCCTGCGTGTGTGTCACCAATGAATAAAGGACGACACCAATGAACAAATACAAAGACACACGCTGTTTTCTGCTGATTGATCCTATAAGGTCCTCATTCAAGAGATATCA
>NC_140183.1:3383187-3449761 GCF_963971535.1 Notolepis coatsorum | reverse complement strand
CAGACAGACAGACAGACAGTTAGACAGACAGTTAGACAGACAGACAGACAGACAGTTAGACAGACAGACAGTTAGACAGACAGACAGACAGTTAGACAGACAGACAGTTAGACAGACAAACAGACAGACAGTTAGACAGACAAACAGACAGACAGTTAGACAGACAGACAGACAGACAGTTAGACAGACAGTTAGACAGACAGACAGTTAGACAGACAGTTAGACAGACAGACAGACAGACAGTTAGACAGACAGTTAGACAGACAGACAGACAGACAGTTAGACAGACAGTTAGACAGACAGACAGACAGTTAGACAGACAGACAGCTAATGATGATTTGCAGACTAGGGGGCGGGGTTACTGGGGGATAGAGAGATAGTGTAGAGGTGGAGGGAGGCTGGCCAGTGGTAGAGAGAGAGAGAGAGAGAGAGAGAGAGAGAGAGAGAGAGAGAGAGAGAGAGAGAGAGAGAGAGAGAGAGAGAGAGAGAGAGAGAGAGAGAGAGAGAGAGAGAGAGAGAGAGAGAGAGAGAGAGAGAGAGAGAGAGAGAGAGAGAGAGCTGTTCCGTGTCTTCTTCTGCGGAAGATAATAAAGAAGAAGAGACCTGAGGAGGAGGAAACCTAAGTAGCAGTATATTATGCTGCTGCGCGTCGCGGGGCTGTTTGTTTCTGCAGGGTAATAATAATAATAATAATAATAATGATGTAATAACCCTAGAAGACAGAAGAATGCGTGTGAATGTAAACCGGTGCGCCGCTGATGTCGTCCGCGGCGTCGGCGTCTCGTCTTCGAAGAAGGGGATCCTGGGCTGAAGGAGACAGAGGAGAGAAAGTGGCTTCTTTACAGCAGGCGGTAAGAAGCGGAGGCAACAACACTATGATGGTGATGCGGGTCGTGGTGTTTTCACAGCATCTGGTGGAAGAAGAATCTGCACAAATCTCAGTCCATCATCATCATAAATAATGAGGAAATAGTGAGATGCTAGTAGTAGTAATAAACCTAATGATGTTTCGAGACATTTGAAACTGAACAAATGACTTTTGTGTCCCACATTGTGTAATTGATAATAATAACTAGCCTGCTGCTACGACTAAACACTAGTAGAATCGTTTCTCATGTCGTTGTTGTGTGGATTATGATTTTGCAGCAGCATTTACAGATGCAAAAACCAGCCATCTGGACTCTGGATTGCTTTGACATTGTTGGCTAATATTATATAATAGAATTAATGGACAATTATATTGCCTGTTGTAGCATGTCCTGGTTAATGGTGTATGTGTGTGTGTGGGAGAACATCGTGTTTGCTTTTTTAGTTTTTTTTTTTTTTATTATAGCAGCAGGCCTACTCAGGTTCAAGTCTTATTAATAATGTCTCCACCATCATCATCATCACCACCAACGTCATTTGTGATGTTCCGTTTTAAAAGTTGCGTGTTTCCCCCGACAGAGAGCAACATGTCGCCGTCACAGTTCTCATTGACGTTATGATGATAATAATAACGTCATAATACTGAGACAAGAGGCTCCTGGTGGCCGCTTTAATAATCAAGCCTACATTTACTTTAGACACTTTAAACACGAAGCTGAAGTTGGCATCCGATCCGAACTATTCTCCTGCCTGGAATTATTAATAGTAGCCTGTTTAGCAAAAACAGATCAACAAAAACAGACTTGAATCAGCTGTGAACAACTGGGTCTGGGCGGTGCGTCCATGTGACCTGGACATGTCAATGTCCAATGCAGACATGTAATAACTGGTGCATAATTGTGAAAATTATTTATGTGTTTGTTTATTGTTTCACAGGATAAACCCATTGAGATGTATAGCATCTCGTTTTCAAGGGGGTTTTGTAACATGAAGCACAATACAAAGATAAACAATAACAACAACACAAACAATGGATCACCACAAATTATATATATATATATATATATAATACTAATTATTATTAATAATAATAATAATAATAATAATAATAATAATAATAATAATAATAATAATAATAATAATAATAATAATAAATACATAGAAAATAAAGTCGGAATTTACCAATTCCAAACCATTGAGTGAAGGAGAAAAGCTTTGGAACAGAAAATATGTCAGAATGTGAGTCTATGTTGATTGATATGGTTCTAACAACTGCTTCATATAACAGTATGTTGATTGATATTATTGTTCTAACTGTTAGGGTAGCGTTTAACTGAGCCCAAAAGCAGAACACAGGGAGAGGAGAATGGAGTGGTTTAGGTTGTTTAATCCGATAGGTACCATGCAGACAGGGTTACAGTGAATACAGGAATGTACAACAGCTCCGAGCAGGAGCCCTCCCAGTCCACCAGGTCCTGGTTGGCCCGCTCCGACTGGCCATTGGTCTGCGGGTGGTACCCGGAGGAGAGGCTGACAGAGGCCCCATGGGGTCGGCAGAAAGCCTTCCAGACCTGGGAGATGAACTGGGGACCTCTGTCGGAGACGATGTCCACCGGGATCCCGTGAAGGCGGAAAACGTGGAGCACCATCAGGTCCGCAGTCTCTGAAGCAGAGGGAAGTTTGGGGAGAGCGACAAAGTGAACAGCCTTTTGAGAACCGATCGACAATGGTTAGAACGACTGTGTTACCGTGTGAGGGAGGCAGGCCGGTGACGAAGTCCAGGGCGACGTGTGACCAGGGCCGCCCAGGAATAGGTAGTGGGCGGAGTAGCCTGGCAGGTGGTCGGTGGGAGGACAGTGCAGGCAAGGATGAAGGCGCGGGTGTCTTCCCTCATGGAGGGCCACCAGAAATGCCGCTTCAGCAGGGACAGGGTTCGGTTGATTCCAGGATGACAGGCGAACCGGGAGGTATGGATCCACTGGAGCACCTGGGAGCGGACAAGGTCAGGGACAAAAAGCCGGTTAGGTGGGCCGTTACCTGGATCAGGCTGGGTGCAGGGCATCCCTGATGACGGACTGGATCTCCCAGGTGGCGGAGGCCACCAAGCAGGTGGGGGGAAGGATGGTGTCGGGGTGAAGAGGGCCCTCTTCGGGGGCAAACTGACTTGACGTTCTTGGAGCCGGGCCTGTAGGTCAAGGTGAAGTTGAACCGACCGAAGAACAGCGCCCATCGGGCCTGGCGGGAGTTCAGGTGCTTGGCCGTCTGGATGTAGGCGAGGTTCTTGTGGTCCGTCCAAACGAGGAAGGCGATCTCGGAACCCTCCAGCCAGTGCCTCCACTCCTCCAAGGCCAGCTTGACTGCCAGGAGCTCTCGGTTTCCGATGTCATAGTTGACCTCCGCCGGGGACAGGTGGCGGGAGAGGAAGGCGCAGGGGTGTAGCTTCTGGTCGAGGGTGGAGCGTTGGGAGAGGACCGCTCCCACACCGGTATTGGAGGCGTCCACCTCCACCACAAACTGGCGGGACGTGTCCGGCTGGACGAGGATGGGCGCGGAGGTGAAGCGCCTACGCATCTCCGAGAAGGCGGAGTCCACTTTAGCGGACCAGACGAAGGGCACGGAGGGCGACGTGAGTTGGGTGAGGGGCGCGGTGAGCCGGCTGTAGTCCCTGATGAAACGTCGGTATAAGTTCGCAAATCCCAGGAAGCACTGGAGCTGTTTGACGCTGGCGGGCCTGGGCCAGTCCACCACTGCCTTGATCTTCTCAGGATCCGCCCGGATCTGGCCGCTCTCGATAATGTAGCCGAGGAACCTGATGGAGGGGATGTGGAACTCACACTTCTCAGCCTTGACAAACAGTTTGTTCTCCACCAGGCATTGGAGGACCCGGCGGACATGCTGGACATGTTTACTAAACACAGCCTCTAGGTCATGATAAACAGGTGGGTTAGCGGAGAGGTCAACGGGTTGTTTTGCAGCGTGAGAATTGGCGACCTCTAGTGGAGAACGAGTAGACTGCAGGCAGGTGGCGTGGCAGTGGGCGCTCCACGACGTGACTGCGCCAGTAGGCCAGTTTATGACAGGGTTGTGTAGTTTTAACCAGGGCTGACCGAGCACTATAGGTGCATGGGGGGAATGGATGATGTGGAATTGAATAACCTCGTTGTGATTATCCGAAAGTAATAGACGGAGCGGTTGGGTGTGGCGAGTAACATGCGCAAGCAGTCTCCCAATTCAGCCCGTTGGCATTGAGGGGGATAGCCAGCGTGTCGGTGCCAATGCAGAAGCGGGAGACTATGCCGGCATCTATGACGTTCTCGTCAGCACCCGAATCCACCACAGAGCGGACAGAGGGAGTGACTGGTCACCCCAACTCAGGGTGGCATCGAATTGCATATTAGGACGGGAGCTGGGGGAACATTTTCGGCTCGAGCAAGTGCCCACCACGCTGACCCGCAGTACATACACGACCGCACCAGACCGGAGCCTGTGGAGACGTTCGTCTGGGGAGAGAGGCGAGACCGACCAAGGTCCATTGGCTCGGGAGCCGCCGAGGACGGAGAAGAGTGTGCGGGGTGGCACGGAGGGGGGTAACGCTCAGGAACGGAACGGGCGGCGTGCACGGAGGAAGAAGAGCGAGGTGATTCGGATGACGGAGAGCGGGTAGCGCTAGCCCTCTCACGGTGGCGTTCGCGGAGGCGTGTGTGTCCATGCTCCTGGCTAGGTTAACTAGCTCGTCCAGGGAGTTTGGTGTCTCTTGGGTAGCCAACCCGTCTTTGAGGACGTCATTGAGGCCCTGGCGGAATAAGCCTTTTAACGAGATGTCGTTCCACCCGGAGCCGGCAGCTAGCATATGGAATTCGAGTATTCACTAACACTGCGGTTTCCCGGACGGACGGCTAGCAGGCCGGCAGAGCTATCCAGGCCCCCCGAGAGGGTGATCAAACGCTCTTCACAGCTCGGCGGTGAAATCGACAAAAGAGAAAAAGGTGAGAAGTATCGTTGGAGTGGTGCCCCGTTGCCCATGCCAACGCTTCTTCTGTAAGCAGACCCGACAGGTAAGCGATTTTGGATTGATCAGACTGGTATGTGTGGGGCTGTTGTTCAAATACGAGCGGGTATTGGAACAGGAATGAGCGGCATTTTGGTGACGTCCCCGCCGTAACGTTCTGGCGCCCGGACATAGGGCTCTCGGTAGTAGTGGCTGGGGTGGAGGTTGCGGAACAGCGAGGTGTGCGGCGATCTGAATAAATTGTTCGTCTTGCCTATAGCAGAGCTGGCAGCGAGAGTTCCGATTTGGGCAGAGGCCGCGTCGATCGCGCGCGTGTGTTGATTTACCAATCCTGCGTGACCGTCGAGGGCGGTCCGGAGCCGGTTCAATTCTCCTGCTTGACCGTCGAGGACAGTGCGGAGCCGGTCCAATTCTCCAGCGTCCTGTGGTGCTGGGCTCGTCATTGGTCCGAGTGTTGTGTTACGGTAGCGTTTAACTGAGCCCAAAAGCAGAACACAGGGAGAGGAGAATGGAGCGCTTTAGGTTGTTTAATCCGATAGGTACCATGCAGACAGGGTTACAGTGAATACAGGAATGTACAGCAGCAGGAGCACTCCTTGTGTTCCGCGGGAGCGTCCAGGCGGGTGGTGTCTCGTGAGACAGCGTAGGCCGGCGGCAGCTGGTCCTGGGCACAGGGAGACAGAGGTTAGAGCCAGGCAGGGAAACAGACAGAGCAGCAAGGGAGGTTACGTCCTCGTACCTAGGTAGGAATAATGAAAGACCCCCACCACCCCAACAACAGCCTGTTCATGCTGCTGAGGTCAGGCAGACGCCTGCGAACACCAGCTACTAGGACAGAGAGACTTCGGCTCAGCGTTCTTCCCCCAGGCCATCAGAGCCTTGAACACTGAACTCTCCACACACAAGCACACATGAGCACACACACGACACACACACTGTACACGCTCACACACTAGCAGCCACTTTAACATGAGCAAGCACTCACTCATGCTGCACACGCTCACACTTATGGCCACTAAGGAAAGGTCACTTTAAGAATAGTATAGTATAACTTGAGATTGTATAAAATAGCATGTACAGAAAGACCCAGTGCCTCATCCGTAGCTACCAGTGTATTGCACTACCACAGGACCTAGCATGTCCTACCATGCTCTGTAAATAACTCATGTACATATACCGATATACCCTACTCTGTTTACTTGTTTTATTGCACAATGTCGTTCTATTGGATTCTATTATATATTATTACTATTGTATTTGCACATCGTTGCGGGCAAGACCCCCCGCATTTCATTGTATACTCACTCGTATGCCGTGACAAATAAAACTCTTGACTTGACTTGGTACAGCAACACTCGGACGGTGAGTGGCAGGAACCACAGGGCTCATATCAGCGCTGTGATTGTAACACTAACAACAACTGCTTCATATAACAGTATGTTGGTTGATATGGTTCTAACAGCTGCTTCATATAGCAGTATGTTGATTGATATGGTTCTAACAGCTGCTTCATATAGCAGTATGTTGGTTGATATGGTTCTAACAGCTGCTTCATATAGCAGTATGTTGATTGATATGGTTCTAACAGCTGCTTCATATAGCAGTATGTTGATTGATATGGTTCTAACAGCTGCTTCATATAACAGTATGTTGATTGATATGGTTCTAACAGCTGCTTCATATAGCAGGATGTTGATTGATATGGTTCTAACAGCTGCTTCATATAACAGTATGTTGGTTGATATGGTTCTAACAGCTGCTTCATATAGCAGTATGTTGATTGATATGGTTCTAACAGCTGCTTCATATAGCAGTATGTTGATTGATATGGTTCTAACAGCTGCTTCATATAACAGTATGTTGATTGATATGGTTCTAACAGCTGCTTCATATAGCAGGATGTTGATTGATATGGTTCTAACAGCTGCTTCATATAGCAGTATGTTGATTGATATGGTTCTAACAGCTGCTTCATATAGCAGGATGTTGATTGATATGGTTCTAACAGCTGCTTCATATAGCAGTATGTTGATTGATATGGTTCTAACAGCTGCTTCATATAGCAGGATGTTGATTGATATGGTTCTAACAGCTGCTTCATATAGCAGTATGTTGATTGATATGGTTCTAACAGCTGCTTCATATAGCAGTATGTTGATTGATATGGTTCTAACAGCTGCTTCATATAGCAGTATGTTGATTGATATGGTTCTAACAGCTGCTTCATATAGCAGTATGTTGATTGATATGGTTCTAACAGCTGCTTCATATAGCAGTATGTTGATTGATATGGTTCTAACAGCTGCTTCATATAGCAGTATATTGAAGCCAATAGAAGTGTCTCCTAGGAAAGGTCAGCTGCTATACTATTATTTTGCTATAGCCTATCACAGTTTAGCATAAGAGTTGAACCCAATTGAAAACACATAGCAAACAGTTTGTATTGTATTTATATTAAATGTGTATTATAAACTGCCTCAACTGCTTTCACAGTTTATTCTCTATACAGACCACATAATACAGGCAGGGACCGAAACTAAAGGCCGCCGCCCGCCAGGGGCGGGCTGTTTTTACCTTTGGCGCATGACACTTAGAGGGCTGCCCGCCGTGTGGCGTGTAGACGTGTAGTTCATAACTTCATCTTGTGCGAGTACAGATTATAGCCGCTCGTCTTTTTTTTCTCCGCTGCGAGATCGTTAAAAAACTACAAGTCCCACATCGCACTAGGTCCAATCACAGTAGAGTGACGTGACTGGTTTCATGAGAAAAAAAGCAAATGACCAATCGGAAGCTATCATTTTGGCTTGTTTACTTCATCTGCTCTAGACAGTCTATATCGGACCTCCAAGAGCTAACGTTACTGTTTAAACAATGACCCAGTCAACTATTCACTTTTAGTTTAATACATGACGAGGCATTGTCTAACGGTATCTAGCTGGCTAGCTACTGATAGCTGCTGATATCAACAAATGCTCCAGCAATAGTCTACTCGAGTGCATAATACCTCCGGTCCCTCGTTAGCTAGCTTAGCTAGCTCACGTTGATCCATATGTCCCAGTAAACTAAATTGTCTTAACGTTATCTACCGGGCTAGCAGTAGCTACAGATAGCTCCTGATATCAATGTCTTATAACATTGATTGAATGCGTATTCTAGCTGAGGGCATGTTGAATGTGATTTGACAAAAGAACGGTAACGTTATAAATAGGTCCAGCTGCATCGCCGGAGAATCCTTGCATGCTGAATGTAGGGTCTAGCTGAATATAGGGTCTAGCTGCAGGGCCGGATAATCCTTGCTGGAGCTGGAGGCTACTCAAGTATACACACAGACTGTTGTGAAGGGCCAGATTAAACCGAATATATATATTTATTTATATATATATTTAATTGTATTTGTATATTCTCTAATATTCCCTGATATCCCTTGTATATTCCTTGTACAATATGCATTGAATATCCATTCTAGCCTACTGAACATCCCATAATAGTCTCCATTCTACTATTGGTCGAGACCTTGGTGCCAGGCTGCCATACCCCTCAGACCCAGTTCAAACGTACCGCTCCACATGTACGAACAAGTCCTAGTTCCGCGTAGGAATCTGGCTACCGCACCACTAATGGGACTATTTGTTCATAGTGCGTATATATACTGCGCTACTAAAGTAGGACTTTCTTTTCAGTCCAGTTTCTTACCCTCCAATAGAGTCACAGACGTAAAGCCTCCCCGCGACGCCACGTGTGGGAGTAAGGCCAAGTTCGCCTACCATCGGTATTGAGACATCGTGTATATTAATATTTGAATAGTCATATTTGGCACTATATCGTCGAGTTGGACGTAGTCTATTAAGCTAATAATAGTCTGTTAATATATAGTGCTTCGTGCGGTGAGAATACTACCGTAGTCAGTACCCCATCGTTTCGGGCAGAGAACTGGCTGCTTACCCAGGGTGGTTGACCCCATGTGAAGCTGCACCCGAGGAGCCCCAGAGCCGACGAGCGAGTGGACCTGTATACCGGATTATTCTACCGACGACAGCCCGCCTTCCCAGGCACGGATTATGCTTTGTATACTTTGATTATTCCATGGATAAAGACCCCCGACACTGCCGTGTGTTGGAACCCCCCCCCCCTGGAGAGGACGCAAGGTGAGGAGACGCTCTGCAAGACGAGGTCGCTTCACGTCTCTCCCCCGTGGACCGGAGAGAGCCGGCCCACAAAGAGTCCACCTGCTTTCATCTGTGGTCCAAGGATCGCCGGCGCATTGAACGGCACTACAGTGGGTTCACCTGGGATACCCTTGGCCGGACGAGGCAGCCGGATTCTACCCCCCCCCCCCCCCTCCTACTCCTGTCGGCTTACAAGCGACCGGATTAACCCCCCCTTAGTGTATCTAGTATATAATCATTAAAGTATCATTGCTGTTATTCCTTAACTATTCCAGGTCGTATATTTACCACCTGCGCCATCAGAGATTGGACATTCTCTATTGATATACCGACGAATACTCTTTGCCATAAAAGTGCATACTATTTCAATTCATAAATGTAATTAAGTGATTAAGTGCTTGCTCTACACACCATTGCTGTGTAGTAATAAACGCATACTTCGACTTCGTACATTTGTGTTGGATCCGTTTCATCTACGTGAGAGTGTTTATGATAATATATTTATGCCGTGTACTGGGTGGCCGAATATTAAGTACAAAGGTAGTGGTAGTAAGTATCATATCTAGTAATACAGTCAGGGAATTGTACCCCTCAGTTACACAGACAGTGGAGCTGTTTGCAGATAGCAAGCATTTTGACTTATTGCGTGGTGGCGATGTCTCGCAGATAATACAACTACAAGTATGATTATATAATATATATTTTATTTAAAAAAAAAATTATATAAAATATATATATATATTTTTTTAATCAAAAAAAATGTGGCAGGTAAGAAATATGCTTGGCGGGTAGACTCTTCCCATCTACCCGCCACAGGCCGGTGAGTCAAAAAGTTAATTTCGCTCCCTGAATACAGGTCTAGATCAAGTAATGCTATACATAGACTCACCAAACCTGGAATGGATTAACAGTGTACAGAGTCTTTGAAACCATGTTTCAGATTCATGAAACCTTTTATCTACTTGTGAATACATAGGACACAGTTCTTTCTCTACACAGACAACATTAGACTAGGTCTAAAACATAATGTACTTTGACTCATCTAACCTGGAGTGGACTAGATGAACAATAAGAGCCTGAAAACACTGTTTTAGATTAGTGTTACTGTTTTCTCCTCGCAGGGATAAGACTAGGTCAAGTTCAAAAACTGCTATGCTTAGACTCAGCAAACCTGGACTAGATTAACAATGTAGTAGCGCCCCCTTTGCCAATAAAAAACAACCACCACAATGGTTGCAATGGATAAAAGTGTTCTTGACGCATGCGTTAATGATCGAAAAATGTCCATCTACTTGTTGCAATAAATGGAGATCTTTTTACTCACAGTTCCTATTTCGTTTCCAATAAACAAACACAGTCTATCCCAATAATAGACAAAAAACGGAATCCAATATTAATTTATGAATTAAATAGCATGACAACTTTCATTCCGAAAGTTAGGCTACATCGTTGATGCTTGAAATGTCTCAGCTTCCATGTTAACATATGGTTTTGTTCTTACTTAATAGCGAACGTGAGATAATCCAACAAGTGAGCTAGCTGGCTGCTTTTGAATTGAATTACAGCACGAATAGCACAATTGTACCTGCTCCAGAGCAATGCAATATTAATTTATGAATTAAATAATACGACATGCCATTTCTTTATTCTAGTCCAGGTAGGGCTGGGCGATATGACCAAAAACGTTATCGCGATAAAATTATAAAATTATTTTCATATAATTCGATATCGATAATTATCGTCGATATAATGTCTGTCAAGTTTAATTAACATCTTATGCTGCTGCGAATGTCTCAAGTCGAGTTGATGTCGTCATCAGTCCGCGCACGTTAACAGTAGCCGACAAGCGGAGTATCTCATGACAATAAATATGACACTAAAACTCTCTTCCGCCACAATATATTGAAACGACGTCCACTGTATACCCCACACTACTTAAACGTGGCCTCAGAATTCAAAACACACACATACTCGGCACGTAAATATATAAAACAACGCCGTGCAAGCTAACTAGCCTAGCCAGCCTGTTGTTTATAAGTGGTGTATTCCATGACAATGTGCTAAATATTACACTAAAATACTCTCCTCCGCCACAATATATTGAAACGACGTCCACTGTATACCCCACACTACTTAAACGTGGCCTCAGAATTCAAAACACACACATACTCGGCACGTAAATATACAAAACAACGCCGTACAAGCTAATTAGCCTAGCAAGCCTTGTTGTTGAGTGAGTCCTAGTACCTCTGGGTCTCCTTCCGGATCTCGTTCGCTCTCGGCCATCTCCTTCACTGATTGGTTGTTAGCTGTTGTGCGTAAGCACGTCATCACGTAACGTTGGTTGTTGTTAGTGAGTGTGCTGAGCCGAGGCTGAACGGAGCCAAGCTTGGAAATCGATATATCGAAACTTTGCGACCACGTTTCATGTTTTTTTTCGAGGAAATAATTTATCGCGATAGTTATCGTTATCGTTTTATCGCCCAGCCCTAAGTCCAGGATTGATAAATCTAAGCATTGGAGTTTTTGATCTAGACCTGCAGGGCCCTCATTCATCAACGTGTTCTACGCACAGATCTGTGCTTACCCTGTGCGTACGATCATTTCTAAGCAAAGAGTGGGATTCATCAATTTCGATTTGAACTTGACTCCGTGCTTACATCTACGCACAGGTCGGACCTGGCGTACCTCGCGCCCAGTGGTAGAATATATTATTACAACAAGGAAATGAGCTTCTGTGCATAATAACACTGGCATGTTCTGTACGCACCGTAGTTCATTATAGTTCATTGTAAAATAGCAACAGTAGTGTAATTATGGTCAAAACCCTATAAATAGCATTTGGAATAATAGATCTTTCTCTCAGAATGAATGCAGCATGGTTTATATAGCGTTATCGGAATATACGGGGTGTAGGCTACTGACTGACTGCGCTCCGCGTAGCTTGATTGATTGATTGATTGAAAAGTTTATTAACAGATTGCAGAATGGGTACAGTACAGTACAGCTCAGTACATACAATTGTTAATTGGGGATGCAGACCAACTTTCGTCTTGTTTACATCAGGGTCCCCCATTTTCAATTCATCATAAATCATAAAGCTCAACTCGTTATTATTCTGCGCAGACCGCAGAAACACGGGAACGTTTTGATTATATTTAAAAGGCTTTACGTTAAACGAAACAAGTGGAACTTCGAAGCTGTAAGCCGAATACAAGTCATATGAATATAGTGTTCTTCCCCCTTTTTACTGTATAAGAAAGAATAGAAAACGCATTGCAATGACACTATAGTGGACAGACTATGTATATGATGGGATTCAAGTTCGCGTTTTTGTTGCTCATAGGCATGCTGTCAGAGTATGATATCTTAATCAAACATTCTAGAACATTTGTTGTCACAGATCATGTCCTAATAGAACATAGGCTATGGCATGGATCGTGATATTGTGTGGACTGTTATTATTACTGTACACCGGTACCACCCATTGTGACAACAGCCTTGTGAGTCCCGCACACAAACATGATGGAATTCAAGTTCATGTATTGAAAGGCAGGCTATCATACATGCAGTGAGATTCATTGTTCTTGTATATGCTCTCGTATTATATTGTTTATATAGGCTACCCAATACTGACATCAAAATAGATTGTAGTATGCCTCTAGAAATCATATGCAGCAGGTAGAAAATTGACGGGAGATCCATCGCGATTTGGAATAAAATTGAGGAGAACTTTAATCCCTGGGGTATTAATCAAACAACACGGGAAAAGGCAGTCATATTCCAGCGCGGTCTTTATTAGCCGACAACAAAATAGATGCATCTAAAAATCATATAGCCAATCGAACACAACTAATAAAGGCATTCATATTACAGCACGGTTATAATGACACACAACCAACGCCAAACAGTGGTCAACGAACGGTCTTTATTAGTATTTTGAGCTGTCCAGGCAGAATTGCAGCAATGGTCTTAGGGAGCCGTTGATATCTGACATCACCGTTTACGAGTCCGCCTTTTATTTATCCCACAATACGCGATAGTGTCTTCTTGGTTCGACAGCAGTGAACAATCTTCGTGGAGTTTCTCAGGGTTCCGCTCGGGTCCGTCCATTATTTCACATCCCATGGGGGGTGTTTCCTCATTTTCATGACCATATATGGATAATCATGCACGAGCATTGACGGTAGAACAAAGTGGTATTCATCAACACGGAGGACCATAGAGCCTGCGTACGCACGTGTGATGAATGCCGACTTCCCTGTGCGTACGCTAGTTCTACATTCCGTGCTTACGTGTGGAAGTAGGTCAAGTTCTACGTCCACGTTGATGAATGAGGGCCTGGTCTTTTGTGCATTGATCACTAGATTGATACATTTCTTAATACGAGCTTCACTACTTGATAACAAGATCAAGAACATGGACATTGGGACAACACCTTTGTTTTTTTTATTTTTTTTAATATATTGATCTTTTTCCCCCTCCATTTTCCTCCGATTTTCTCCCATCCCAATGTTAGTCGGTATGCCAATTCCCAATCCCCTTCCTGGTCGCTGCGCACTTACCCCCCACAGTCGGTCTGGGAGAGTGGAGGCTACCACGTGCTTCCTCCGACACACGTCCAGCCAATCAACCGCTTCTTTTCACCTGGCAGCGCGGATTCTCATTGAGAGGGCGTAGCGTGTGGAAGGATCACACTACCGCCCTTAGATCCTATCCGCGCTTAGCAGGCGCCCCGACCGAACTGTAGGAGTCGCTGTTTACAACGACCCGGACCCACCCCGCCAGCTTCTCCCACCCTCTAATACTGCCAATTGTATTAGTGTGAATGGCCAGCCAAGCTGGTAACAACCCCGGAGCTGTGAGCTGGATTCGAACAGGCGAATCTAGCCGCTCCGGGGTTTGGTGACGAACGCAATCTCCGTTACGCCACCTGACCGCCCCCTGGGACAACACCTTTGTGATGATTTCCATTGATGGTTTGCAGTAGGGGTATAGCCAAAAATGTACCTCACAGTATATAAATTTTTTTGTATGGTATTACTATTTACTATTTTCACAGTATATTTGTTTTTTACCATTTATTCCTGGGGGCTAACTATGAGGTTTCTACTGGGCTCTTCCATTAGTCTTCTGTAATCTGTATATTATGACAAAATTGACATTGAATTAAGAATGAGTTTAGGTCATTGAACTGTCAGTCTGTAGGATATAATCTTCACTCGCACATGTGCTCCAAAATAATCTTTCTGGTTTGTACACAATTACACATCTATTTTAGTCACAAATGCGAGTGAAGCACTCACACTGTCGAGTCCTGGCTTTAGGCAGAAGCACTAATACGCAACACAAACGCTCACACTGTCTTAAACCCTATCCGCTCAACTGGTTGTATAGACACCATGTCCTTACATAGGTACTCCGTTATGGAATTAGTAATGTTCTTCCACCACTTGCTTTTATTTGTCACACGGATAGCCACTGGAAAATGACTGGGCTAGCAATGTCTGTGTTGTGGTTTTTCATTTAACACCACTTGTGGAGGGACTGCGTGACAACTCTCTTGCCATTGCTTACAGATAATAGTTTTCTGCTCAAGGTCCGTCTTTTTAAACCGAAACCACTTCCAGATGATAGACGAAGCACCTAATTCTTCTTATTTGCAAATGTGATATTGTGTTTTTACTTAATAGCTAATGTGAGTAATCAAACAACAAGTGAGCTAGCTGGCTGCTCAGGCTAAGTAGCAGCAGGCTAATGTTATTTTCAGGAACAAAAGCATTAATTCCGAAAGTTACATTGTTGATGCTTGAAATGTCTGAGCTTCCAAGTTAACGTAATTTGTTCTTAAGCCATGTTTAGACGGAGAGAGTCTGAACAGAAACCGCAAAAGTCGTCTTGCGGTCTCACTTTTAATTTTGCGTTTAGACTAGTGTTTTGGGATGGAATTCTGTGTGCAGACGAGGCTGTAAAGACTCGAGACGACGGAGCCCTGCTGTCACACGATTGGCGCAGATGTCACATGACCAGAAACGTCAGTGGCCAATCAGATCGCCTCAGGTCGTTGAGACAACCAGACGTGCTGTGAAGACCCGCCCTACTCTGCCTCTGATTCGCAGACTGTGGGTGGGGGAATGTGATTGGACCAAAGCAGAGTCACTCACAGACAGGACAGATTCTTGTGTATTTAAAAGTACTGCCAATGTAGCCTTCAGGTGATCGCCATGGATAGAATCAGACATGCTTTGTTTACGCTTCTAGGCTACTGGCGCATGCCTGTGATGTAAGCAGTACGCGCGACGAGAGCCTTGACAACCCTTTCGTCATAGTTTTATGCGGTTTGACAGTTTAGATGAGAGCGCAAAGGTTTATCGTTTCTAGGAATTCCACCCAGGAAGGTGGTCTAACTTTTTAGCGGATTCTCCCCGTAAAAACGCTGTTGCCGTATAAACAAAAGGCACATCCGAAAAAATATTTTTGCGGATTCACCTGCTAGCGTTTCCGTCTAAACAGGGCCTTAGTTAATAGTGAATGTGACATAATCCAACAAGCGAGCTAGCTGGCTGCTGTCATTGCTAACAGCCACTAACAGTTATGCTACCGGGCTAGTAGGGCTGGGGAACATGTCTATGTTCCCCGGGTCCTATGTTCCCCGGGTCCTATGTTCCCCGGGTTCTATGTTCCCCGGGTTCTATGTTCCCCGCTTTGATGCTACCTGGCTAGTAGGGCTGTACCGAATAGTTCAAAGCTTCGTTCATAACGTTGACATTCGAATTCTAAATCAACATTTGAATTATTTGTATTTATTATAATAAAAAAATATATAGGGCGGCTGAGTGGCACAGTGGGCAAGGCGCTCGCCACTAACGCCGGATATGCTGGTATCGAGCCCAGCTCTCTGCGTTGCTTCCGGCTTGGCCGGCCGTCATACTAACACAATTGGCAAGTGTTAGAGGGTGGGAGAGCCGGTGGGTGGGGATTGGACGTTGTGGACAGCGACTCCTACAGGTCGGTTGGATGACGCCGGTGCGGCGGAAAGAGGAAGTATCGGGGGCAGCGTGAGCCTCCCACGCGTTACTCCTCGCCACTGAGAGTTCGAGCTGCTGCGGTGAAAAGATGCGACAGGCTGCCTCCTCGTGTACCGGAGGGGACACGTGATGCAAGGCTTCTATCCTCACTACAGCCGACCAGTGGGAGGCATAGTCTAGCAACGTTCAAGACAGGGGAGGGAAGAATTGGAAATACGAAATTGGGATGGGAGAAAAAAATTTAAAATGGGGAGAAAAAGTGGATAAAAAATAAATAAAAATAAATATATATATTATTATTAAAAAAATATTATGTGTCTATTCATTTTGTTTAAACCAATGGGGTTTTTCTTCACACTTGCAGATAAAGATTAGGCTACACTAATATTATAGTATTATACTATTATATTATATGACTCGTAGTCATACAAATTTAAATAAAACATTTATCATAAATGATGTAGCCTATCTGCATCCGATTGGCGCTCGGTGCTCCATCAAGAGACGTCACCATCACTTTCGTACCAACCGTGCCCTTATTGGATTATTTATGTTGACGAAACTGATGAGTTATATTCATTAACTCTTTCTCTGCCACGCTGGGAACGGGATATGACTATGTGCTGCCACGCATTAAACCAATGAAGTCGCTCACCTTGTTTGCAGCACGTTTTCATTTATACGCTGATGATACAATTGTTTACACAGTGGCTTCCTCTTTAACTCAGGCCATAGAGCTTCTACAGGATGCTTTTAATACACTACATTACTACAACACTCCTTGCTAAGGCTAAGACTGGTCCTTAATGCAAAAAAGACCAAGTACATGACCTTCTCTCGCTCTCGAGCTAATACAGCTGTCCCTCCGATTCTGACACTGGAAGGGACATGCCTTGACAAAGTAGCATCCTATAAATATCTGGGCATATGGATTGATGAAAAGATGGCCTTTGATGTTCATATTGGGAACCTACTGAGAAAACTTAGACCTAAACTGGGCTTTTTCTTCCGGTTAAAGAAATGTTTCCCGTCTGAAGCCAGGAAGAGAATTGTGCAGAGTTCCTTTCTGCCTGTATTAGACTATGGCGATGTAATCTATATGCATGCTCCTTCCTCCCTGCTTAAAAAGCTGGATTCTGCGTACCATACTGCCATACGTTTTGTAACGGCTGCAGGCTCTCGCACCCACCACTGCACTTTGTATCAGTCATTAGGACGGTCCTCTCTGTACCAAAGAAGACAATCACACATGTTGATTTTTATCCTTAAGTCATTGCTAGGTAAACTGCCCTTATATATCTCCAGACTTCTGTCCTTTTATACTTTTTTAATACCAGACGAGCAGCAAATGGGATGCTTTTAAATGTTCCTTTGATGCAGTCAGAGCTTGGCCGATCACGTGATTTTCCGAAGATCGGGATCGGCAAAAAAAATAAAATAATGAACGGCCAGCCAAGCTGGTGGCAACGGCGGGAGCTGGGCTCGAACCCAGCATCTCCTGCATTGGTGACGAGCGCAATCTCCGCTACGCCACCTGACCGCCTAAAGAAAGTTGATTTAATAAAAAAAAAATGAAATTCATTGGCGGCCAGGTAGCACAGAGGACTAAGCACCTGTCTACCACCGCAGATACACTGGTATCGAATCCAGCTGTCAGCGGTGCCTCCGGCTTGGCCGGTCGTCATACTGACACAATTGGCAGTGTCAGCGGGAGGGAAGCCGGTGGGTGGTAATCTGGTCGTTGTAAACAGTGACTCCTACAGGTCGGTCAGGGCGCCTGCACAGCGAGGAAGGGATCTGGGTGAGGTAGTGTGCCCTCCCATGCGTTACACCCAATGAGAGTCCTCGCTGCCAGGTGAAAAGAGGCTGCTGGCTGTCTCCTATGTATCGGAGGAAGCATGTGATGGACTTCAGGGCTCCCTAGACCGACCAGTGGGGGGCAAATGCGCGCAACGACCAGGAAGGGGAGGGGGGAATTGGCATAACGACTAAATTGGGATGGGAGGAAAATACAAGAAAAATAGGAGGCGAAAAAGTGGATAAAAAATATATATATAATAAATAAAAATTCATTTAATCAGATTAATCACTTTATTCAAATTGAGGATTTAGTTTGAGGATATTTATAAAAAGAATAAATATATATATATATATATATATATATATATATATATATATATATATATATATATATATATATATATATATATATATATATATATTTGTTTTTTGATTACCTCATAAAATATGACGACAGACATTCAAAGCTTCATTCGAATACTTCAATAGAAGCTTCGAACGTAAAAAAAATTACATTCGGTACAGCCCTACTGGCTAGCTAGCGAGCTGTACCCAGCATGCCATTCAGTGGTGTAACAATTAATAGGGTCCCCTCTCAGTCTCAATACACTACACAGTGTAGGTGCCAGTAAAAACAAGGGAAATATAATTTTCTTTATAATTTAATGACTATTAGAATATTAGAAAATCGATGCCCATCCCTAATTTCTACCGGTATAGGGAGGTGTAGTCTGACGTCACTTTGGACCGCCCGCGAGGTCCACCCGTATAGGGATTTATCATTTGGAAAATGGATTATCGGCTATTGTAACAATTCTGCCTCATGAACATTGGAAAGCTTTCCATTTTTGCACAAAATGAGTCCCCTTCTATCACTAACATTATTGTTTAAGCATTTTTGGTTGAAATAAAATTCGATTAATTGCGAATATTTTCATGTTGAGCTATAGATAGTGGATGAATACACACAGGTACACCATGCAAATGTAATTTCTCCTTTTTCACAAGTCAGAAAAAAGTTTCACTAATCTGAAGCAGTTTTCAGGCTCTTATTGTTCATCTAGTCCAGGTTAGACGAGTCAAAGTACAGATGTTTTTAGACCTGGTCTAATGTTGTCTGTGTAGAGAAAGAACTGTGTCCTATGTATTCACAAGTACATCAAAGGTTTCATAATCTTAAACATGGTTTCAAAGAGTTGGTAAACTATTAATGTTAATCTACTCCAGGTTTGGTGAGTCTATGTATAGCATTACTTGATCTTAGGCCTGCCACGATAACACATTTTGCTGGGCGATTAATTGCCCCCGAAAATATCGCGATAAGCGATATTATTGCGACCGGTTAGAGAATTTTTTTTTGAGGAATTTATTTCCCCAAACTTTTATTTTGAAGCCCACCGACCGGAGCGGAAGTATTGTTGTTATCATCCTAGCAGCATCTCGTCCGGTTCTGTGTTTTTGAGCTAATGATAAAACAAATGTTGAGATTGTTGGTGAGCAACTAACTTTAGGTTAGTTTTAACGTTAGCTACTAACGTTAGATGCAGCTACTACAGGCAATGAACGATGAGGAGGAAGCGTCAAAGCCGTATAGAATAGAATAGCCCTGTGGTGCGTAGGCACGGGAGCGCAACTCGATTACCTATTTAAACGACCACATCAAACAAGAGGTGGACGCGGGCAAATACTGCGGCATGGTCATGCTGGACCTACAAAAGGCCTTCGACACTGTCAATCACACCATTCTGATTGACAAGCTAAAAGCAATTGGTTTTGATAGTCTATCAGTGAGCTGGATGCAATCCTACCTGGAGGGGAGAGAGCAGATGGTGGAGGTAAACGGTACCCTATCCCCCCCCCTCACAGTAAACTGTGGTGTTCCACAAGGAAGCATACTAGGTCCGCTACTGTTCCTAATTTATGCAAATGACATGTCGTCAGCTTGTGACTGCAACTTGTTCCTGTTTGCGGACGACTCAGCCCTGCTGGTCTCTGACAAGAACAAGTTGCAGGTTGAAAAAGCCCTCAGCTCAGAACTAGGCAAAATCTGCATATGGCTCGCTGATAACAAACTATCATTACACATGGGCAAAACAGAGTCCATTCTCTTCGGTTCAAATAACAAACTCAGCAAGACCGACGGCTTCTCAGTTACAGTGGGTGACAATATTGTCACAAGGAAAGAAGATATTACCTACCTGGGTTCCATCCTAGAGGCAAATCTTTCCTGTGACAAAATGGCATCCAATGTAATAAAAAAAGTCAACCAACGAACACGATTCTTGTACCGGATCTCCTCACTGGTAAACAAGAATACCCTGAAGACTCTAGCAGGAGCACTCATTCAAGGGTACTACGACTATGCTTGCACCTCATGGTACCAAAGCACCTCAAAGGCGCTAAAAACAAAATTACAAACATCTCAAAACAAACTGGTCAGACTACTGCTTGACCTTACTCCTAGAACCCACCTCACCCCTGCCCACTTTGACAACCTAGGATGGCTTAGAGTAGACGACAGAGTACAGCAACTTGCAATGGGCCTGGTCTACAAGATACACTACACGACCAAGGTACCCATGTACATGACAAAATACTTCCCAAAGGTCAGTGAATACCACGATCACAACACCAGAGGGAGCTCCACAAATCATGTTAAACCCAGATTTGGCTCAAACAAGGGACTAAACACGTTTCGCAATTATGCCACATCAATGTGGAACGCCCTACCCAAAGCTGTAAAGGAATGTGAATCACTACCCACTTTCAAAAACACTCTCAAAAAACACCTAAGGGAGACTGCAACTCGAAACTGGCCCCTGTAAATGTCCGAACACAACCCCCTCCAATGTACAGTAAATTACCAAGTATGGTCTTGTCAATAATCCAATGTACAGTGTTGTTTGTACAGTTGTACAGTGTCCCCCACCCACCCCTCCTACCCAACCCCCCCCCCCCCCCCCCCACTCCTACCCAACCCCCCCCCCCCCACCCACCCAACCACCTCCAATGTACAGTCCCCCCCCACCCCCACCTACCCAATCCAATGTACAGTTTCTACGCCTAATGTATATACTCTTTTCTTTCTGGACTCTTTTTGTATCACAAACAGTACTGTAA
Organism: Notolepis coatsorum; assembly: GCF_963971535.1. Lineage (NCBI taxonomy): Eukaryota > Metazoa > Chordata > Actinopteri > Aulopiformes > Paralepididae > Notolepis > Notolepis coatsorum. The sequence continues at coordinate 3,428,771 of NC_140183.1, read as the reverse complement.
TTGCAAATCTGGTATGTCATAAATGTATAGATGTAGCAGTACTGTCTATCTGTATGTCATGTATGTCATATATGTTACGATGAATTGAAAATGGGGGACCCTGATGTAAACAAGACGAAAGTCTTTCTCTGGTCTGCATCCCCTTAACAATTGTATGTATTGAGCTGTACTGTACTGTACCCATTCTGCAATCTGTTAATAAAGTTTTCATTCATTCATTCATTCATTCACCTGTTATAATAAATGTATTCATGTTTAACTTGTCCCCGTGTCCAGTCCTTTGACTAGTCCCACCCGTTCATTGTAAACAATGATGCATGTAATTGTATTAACATTATTCTGTGTTGTAGCTATGCTATACGTTGTATTTCGTTTGTTAGCTATTTAGCTAATGTTGTTGGCATTGAATGAGCATCAACACTAGATCTTTAATCTTTATTTAGCAGTCCGGTTTCTCCGGGCAGTAGCGAGTAACTACTTGGGTCTAAAAATAGCTAACGTTACACTACAAAGAACGCTATTTGGTTAAAAGGAGCAACACTATTGAGAAATGTAGTTAAGCTATATGTGGCGTTGCTAGTGCCCCACGGAGCTCCCGTGCTGTGCTCTGTAGTAAGGCCAGCGGCCCCCCACACGGAGTGACTGACGAGGGGTACTGGACTGGTTCCGCCTCATTAAAACAAACGCGCAAATAGCAATTAATCGCGCCCGTCAAAATCATTGCATTAATTTTAATTATCGCGGCAATTAATCGATTTATTGCTTATCGCGGCAGGCCTATTGATCTAGTCTTATGTGGTCTGTATAGACTATACAGAAAGTGTGCAGTCATCCCACGTAAGAAGATGAGAAGCTGGGCAGTGTCACGTACATCGCAGCTCTCATCCAGAGCCAGGGAAAAATAGTCAAAGTTGACCGCTCTGTTCTTCAGCTGAAGCTCCAGATTTTGTGCGACGTCCTCAACCCTCCTCGTTACAGTGCGTCGGGAGAGTGGCACGTTCTCAAATGCGCCTTTTTTCTCCGGGCATATTAGTGCTGCAGAGTCCAACAAACACTCTTTAATAAACTCTCCGTCAGAAAAACACTTTTACTTCTTCTGGCGATTTTGTGGGATATATGAGATAACTTGTCTTGACAGCTGCTTCTCTGGGTGCGCAACGTTTTGTAAAAAGTCCTTGTTGGTTTTACAGTTTAGCAAGTAAAGCATCAGACTCCTCGCTCGCTCTTCATCCGACAAGTTCTTGTATTTCTCTTCATGTTTGGTCACGTCGTGGCGATTCAAATTGTAATCTTTGAATTCGGCGACCTGTGTACCACAAACTAAACACACAGCGTTACCTTTGACTTCTGTAAATAAATATTTAGCAGTCCATATCTTGTTGAAAACGCGGCATTCGGTATCTACTTTTCTTTTCTTGGCGTGAGCTGGCATTTCGATCGTTAGCTGCAGGCAGTTCAATTTAAGTGGTGAGTTTAATGCTCTTTTTATACAGTGTGTGAGGATGTATTTGAACACACCTGACGACATATTTTTTAACACACCTGGCGACCTGAGCTATTGTTATGCAAAGTAGCCAGGTGTCGAGTGGAGTGCATTCCGGAGTGCAGACTTGCGGTGTGCCCCTGCTCAAAGAAGTTTGGTACGCTGTTCTGATTGGCCGCGGGCCGGACACGGATGCCCAAAGGGCCGGACGTGGCCCGCGGGCCGTAAATTGCTCAGGTCTGGTATAAAGTTATATATAAATAAAATTATGCACCAGTTTTCTTTTCTACAGATATACAGATTTCTGTATTGATCATTGATATTTCCGAGGTCACAAGAACGAACCACCCCGTTGTTCACAGCTGGAGGCCATTAGAAAGTCTGTTTTTGTTGATCAGTTTTTTCATTTAATAATTGTTGCAGATATATAGGCCTGGTTGTGAGACCTTTATGTAAATTCATAAATCATAAGATACTTGACAATCGTTCGTCTGACATCTCAATGGATGTGGCTACAAATGTAAGTTGCTTTTCATCAAGAGTAAAAGTTTTCCGAATTGTTACGTGATATAAATTCATAAATCGAATGGTTTTGAGCGCAAATAGGCTACTACTATAAAATTTGACGGTGTAAGTATGGAGAATCAGCATTTTCCCTTAAGTTTACTCTCGTCTTGCGAATCGGAAGCTGTGAATCAGATGCCAACTACAACCTTATACTTAGAATGCATATCACCTGTAGCAACCTATCAAGTTGTATGATTGGGGGGAAAAAAGACATCAGTGTTGATGCATTGGTCTAATCTTGTAGTGGAAAGGCTAATCTAGGGATGCCCCCCGAAAAAACCGGAGTATTGATAAGCTCCGACGTTATCGGTACTGCTATCGGTAGTCTAGGAGCGGATTAGCTACGGAGCTAACAGTGTACCATCCATCTGCGATGCAACGGTGGCAGCAACACTGGAAACGGACTAACGTTAACGTTATGCCGAGTTCACACTACACTACACTAGGGCTGCACGATTAATCGTTTTTTTATCGAAATCGCGATTTGGAATGATGCAATTATCAAATAGCCAAGCCTGCAATTAATTTATTTTTATTTTTTTTTAACCAGGAAGTCCCATTGAGATACAAGATCTCCTTTGCAAGGTAGACCTGGCCAAGATGACAGCAATAACATTTGCAATACATCACACAGCAATAAAATGTGCGATACATCACACAAGAACATAATAAATGTGCATGTATACAATACATCACATGTAAACACAAAGCAGAATAGTCTACATGATAGTAAAAGTGTATAATACAGGGTAATACAGTAATTTTGCAGTTGGGACCCGACTACAGAAAGCAGCAACATGCTTCTTGTAATTTTTTTTTTAAATATGTTATAATCGCATCGCAAATCGCAATCGCAATATCTGTCAGAATAATCGCAATTTGATTATTTCCCAAAATCGTGCAGCCCTACACTACACGTATGAACTCGACATAACGTTAACGTTACTCCGTTTCCATGAAGTGTTTAATTAGCAGCAATCTGTTGTTGAAAATGTGACGTTAAAAATCTCAGTGCATAGCACCGAGGACAGGAAACCATCATGAAATCATTGTAGTCATATTGTAGTCTTTTAGTCTTATTAACTAAAAGATTTTAACAAAATAAAAAGCAGCAGCACTATTGGATAACTGAGTCATGTTTGCTATGTATTTCTTTCTTTAGGGGAGTAGGACATTTGTTTCACAGTTTTAGCATGATGTTTTATAGATGGCTAGGTTAAACACAGGTTTTTGTTTTTAAGAGGGGGGGTTTGATTTGATTTGATTGAAGTTTATTTCAAATATGCAACACAACAAACAAACATCAAGTACAGATATAGCCTTAAGCCGTTCAAATAATAAATGTATAAAAAAAAAATGTAATAATAATTGCCTAAAAGAACCGATAAGAGTATCGATAAAGCACCGAACCGGTAAGCAGTATCGATAAGAGTAGTAGTATCGATAAAACCCTAACGATACCCATCCCTGTGTCTCTCTCTCTCTCTCTCGCAGGCCATGTGAGCTGTGACTATGGAGGCTCCGAACGAGCAGTACTTTCAACCTCACCGGACCGAAGGAGGAGAGAGGCGGCGATGTAACGCCGACAACATAATGTTAACCCTCAACTCTACCACGAGACATCAATACGGGGCACGCCGTTGGATCTCGGCCAACGAAGGAATCGTACTGATGATAAAGCACTCGGAAAGGGAATCAATGACGGTACATCTGCTCTCTGGCTTTATCGAAGAGTAGGACATCCTGGACCTGTGGTTCTGGCCCTGACTATCTGAATCAACTGACAGCTGGAGTCGGTGGAGTGAAATAGGACGGAGCTATGTAGAGGTCCCGTTCCCTCGTCTCCACGGTCTGACAATCAAGACGACCGGTGAATCACACTACTACCTCTGTGGCACCTCAGGGCAAACAGGGTTTACACAGTGGAGAGAGAGACGCAGACAAAACTGTACGATGTTCACCTGAATCATCTCTCACCTCCTCCCGTAACCCTACAAACAGATTTAAAATTTTGTATTTGTGTATTCAGAGGAAAGAAGGAAACATACCCCGCGCGCGGAGAACAACAGTCGCCGCCATGCCTCGGAACCGGGCTTTCTCAGAGCCCGAGTACTCGGCCGAGTATTCCGCGGACTGCTCGGTGACCCTGCCCTCTGACCCCGGGCAGGCGGTGGGGGGGGGGGCGCGCGGCGCACGAGGTCACGGTGCGCAGCGCCGGGTGCTGCCTCTGCCTGCCGCGCTTCATGCGGCTGACCTTCGCCCCGGAGTCCCTGGAGAACCTCTACCAGACCTACTTCCGGCGGCAGCGGCACGAGACCCTGCTGGTGCTGGTGGTGTTCGCGGCCCTCTTCGACTGCTACGTCATCGTCATGTGCGCCGTTGTCTACACGGCCGACAAGCTGGCCTCCGTGGCGGTGGCGTCCGCGGGGCTGGCGGCGGACGTGCTGCTCTACGTCCTGTGCCGCTACGGCCTGCTGCCCGACCGCGTCTCGCGCCGGGTGGTGCCGTACGCCCTGTGGGTGCTCATAGCCGCGCAGGTGTTCTGCTACCTGGGGCTGAACTACGCCCGCTTCCACCAGGCCAGCGACACGGTGGGCTGGCAGGCCTTCTTCTGCTTCTCCTTCTTCCTGACGCTGCCGCTGAGGCTCACGCCCATCGTGCTGATCACGGCCGTGTCCTGCGGGGTCCACACCCTGGTGCTGGGGGTCACCATCGCACAGCAGCAGCAGGAGGACATCCAGGGGGTGGCCCTGGGCCGACAGGTGAGGGTGTGTGTGTGGGGGGGGGGGGTACATCCAGGGGGTGGCCCTGGGCCGACAGGTGAGGGTGTGTGTGGGGGGGGGGGGTACATCCAGGGGGTGGCCCTGGGCCGACAGGTGAGGGTGTGTGTGTGGGGGGGGGGGTACATCCAGGGGGTGGCCCTGGGCCGACAGGTGAGGGTGTGTGTGTGGGGTGGGGTACATCCAGGGGGTGGCCCTGGGCCGACAGGTGAGAGGGTGTGTGTGTGTGGGGGGGGGGGGGGGGGGTTGTATGTATGTACTTATTCTACTAATATACTATATACAATTTATTAGTGCTGTCAGGCGATTAAAAAAATGTATCTAATTAATTACAGGATTTGTAATTAATTAATCTAATTAATCGCATTTTAATCGCATAACCATTTTAGGCCTGATATTCTATAATCATATTTCAAATTGCATGTGTCCGGATGGCAGAATTCAGTACTGTATCTACAAAAAACCTTCTGTTTAATAATAATAATAATAATAATAATAATAATAATAATAATAATTATTATTATTTAATAATAATAATAATAATAATAATAATAATAATAATAATAATAATAATAATAATAATAATAATAATAATAATAATAATAATAGATCAAATTTATATAGCGCCTTTCATAGAACCCAAGACCTCTGCAACAGGTCTGCATTATTATTATTAGTATTATAAGGTCGCTTCACAATTAGGACAAAAAATAGGGCAAGGAAAAATAGGGGGGGGGGGGAAGAGGGGATGATCATCTTCCATTTATTAATTTGCTTACATTTTACATTTTACATTTAGATTTTTCAGGTCTGGTAAATTTGAGCATGGTGTTATTCACAGTCAAAGATAAAAAAAAAAAAAAAATTATTGATATTCTCATTTGGTTCATTACAATTTACTCAAGCCTAGTAACAGACACAGTATTTCTGACACTGGGAATACATTCCCTGAGATCCATAGATGTCCCTAGAATCAGATACCAAGAACATGCAAATGGACCATATTAAAAAAAAGTCTGTAAATGTGTATTCTACGTTATTATGGAATGAATGAGATAAAAAAAAATATTATTTTTAGTTAATTAATCTAATTAATGTGATAAACTGACAGCCCTACTATCTATATATAAATGTGTAGGTGAAATGTGAGATATGGGTACATGATGGAGATACTTCATATTGTTTGGGTGGATAGTCAATAGGGTTGAGAGTAGGGTTGGGTACTGAACGCTGTACTTAAGGGTACCAACCGATTTATGCCGTTACTACCGAGTACCGATTCACGCTAGGTCAATCGGTGCCACGTTTCGGTACCTAAGACCCGCCCAGTTAGAGAATAATCAGAATTCCAATGACGCTCAATTGTCATTTCATAATAGACACAGACCAGCACAGACTGTTTCTCTGTGCAGTGAAAACTCTGCGAGCAATGGATCCAATGCCTCTAAAATGCTTTGCATCCCCGCCATTCCTGTATGTCCATGTCGCGGTAAAAACCTTAACTAACGTTAGCTGCTAACGCTAACTAAGCTAAGCTAAACTAACTAATGTTAGCTGCTAACGCTAACTAATCTAAGCTGACTAACGTTAGCTGCTAATGCTAACTAAGCTAAGCTAAGCTAACCCTGGAATGAATGAAATGAATGAAAACTTTATTTAACAGATTGCAGAATGGGTACAATACAGTAAGGCTCAATACACACAATTGTTAAGGGGATGCAGACCAGAGAAAGACGTTTGTCTTGTTTACATCAGGGTCCCCCATTTTAAATTCATATTGACATTTATGACATACTCAACATACATGACATTTATGGCATAGGGACATACAGGTATTTAGTACTGATACATTTGTGACATAAACGGTATTCAAATATACAGTACTGTTACCCATGGATCCTGACAGAGTATATATGATGGGGAGGAGACTGTACATTAGGAGGGGGTGGGTGGGTGGGAGAGAAATATACATACGGTGGTGAGGAGACTGTACATTTGGAGGGGGTGGGTGGGTGGGAGAGAAATATACATACGGCGGGGAGAGAATATATACATGCGGTGGGGAGGAGACTGTCTATTAGGAGGTGGTGGGTTGTTTGGACATTTACGGTGGCCAGTTTCTAATTGCAGCCTCCCGTAGGTGCTCTTTAAGAGCGGTTTTGAATGTGGGTAGGCATTCACATTCCTGGAAACGCTCACAGCAGAGAAATGAGCCATTCTCCCTTTCTGTGTGTGTGTGTGTGTGTGTGTGTGCGTGTCATGAGGTCAGAGGAGTTTGATAGTATTTACTGAGGATGGCCAGATAATGTTGAAAGCTATTAAAATAGTCTTTGAATCTAAATATACTTTCTTTGTGTTGATTTTACATTAATTCCATTTACATTAATTGATTTTACTCAAGTAAATATCTGTTACAAGCTTCGGTCTTAACACATTCGTGGCCAACCACGTATAAATACGTGTTTCGGATCCAACGCTTGAGGGCCAACCACGTATATATACGTGGTAATGTTGTTTTGGCTTTTATTCCATTGTAATATCCTACTCAATGTCACCGAGCGGCACTGCAGATTTACCCTACTCTTGGGATTCGTAAAAGTGCATTACCGGCCAGATCCTCGTAGGAGCGCTGTCTCGATAATGCAGTGTTCCCTGTTACAGACCGGTGTTTTTTATTTTTTCATCATGGGTGGACTTTTTTGTTAGCCTAAAGCTATGCCTGTAGCCGATCGCCTGGAATAGTTTTTGCGACGCTGAATTCAGTATGGAGTAAAGGAATATAGCATCAGCCAATGGACATATCGATCTACCAGATGGCGATCGATAACTGGGACATCCTTTTTGGGATCCAACCGGCCCACGGTAAGAGCTTTTTCACGTAAATTTCATGCTAATCAGGCCTTGCTTTGATAGCCAACCACCCGGTCAACGAATGAGGCTACTGAGGCTAATGCCGTTATTGGTAATCAATAATCAGAAACGACGTCCCCCGCCCCCCCCCTTCATGCATTCATGGTGGACCATGATATCGATAATATGCATTTTGAGTTTTAGCTCTAGCTTGTGTATAGCCGAAACGCCATTCGATTTAACGTTATTAGCTTAGCGCCCTGTATCTCGCCTTCCAGGAAATACCCCAGACCATTCTGCTATAACGTTCATATTCACAACGCTATAAAATGGGAACGTATTGATGAAAAAAATATTTATTTAAGGCATATTGAAAGGACGGTTTATTGTGTCAATTGACAATGACAATGGACAGATAGCAATAATATAAAGTATAGATTTAGCTCTACAAACAGCCTCACGAACAATGAAAGGTTGTTATGATAAGCTGGCCTTATAGAGTGAGATTAGACGGATCCCACTGGCCGCGAAAGTGTTAAATTGAAAAATGCTATTTTTAATCTAGATTAATCTAGATTAATTACAGAAAATTGTGAGATTAATTAGTAATTATTTTTTATCTATTGACAGCACTAATCATAATACATACTAAATGTATACATGATCATGTAACATAAAAATAAATTGTTGTAGGGACGGTTTGCGAGACGGAGGTAGGGAGGGGTTTTAGTTTGTGTGGTGTGATAACAATGTTGAAATTGAGTTTAGACTTTAGTTTCGTTTTACAACTGAAATAAATTTTTAGTTCAAATAAAAGTACAGAAAAAAGGTAACGTTGAGTACCGGTATCGATTCCCAGGTACCGGTACCAGTACCGGTTCAAATGTGAACGGTACCCAACCCGAGTCGAGAGCATGGGTCAGTGGCATAGGCAAAAATCTATTTTTGGGGCGGGCCTAAATAAACATGGGTGGGGCCAATTCTTCCCAGCAAATATTGGCTTAAAGTACACATTAGAATGAAACATACTGTATATGATGCTTTCATTAGGCTCACATGAAGAGGACAAACGTGGACCAAACATATAAACTGGAAATAGCAAGCGAGCCCTTTTAATGTAAATAATATCCTAAAAGAGAAAACCAACAGCCAAAAACCCCCAAGAGCACATAAACAAACTTTGGATGTAGCGATATCAATCTGATAATATCATAATATCAATCAACATAATATACATAACAATATTTCTCAATACACAGCGTATTGTATTATTATAGCCTATACAACCAGAATTACACAAACACATGGTCATGAAAACCTGAAGGCACTGGTTAGTTACATTACAGCAATTTCATACATATAGACACAATAAATAAATAATAAATAAAAATCTGCTAAGTCAGTTACAAGTCAACACAAGGAAGAACCTTCAGCTTCAGAGTCAGTTTGAGGGCATTCCAGGTGTTGGAAGCATCAAAAGAAAAAGCAGTTTTTCCTAGTTCAGAGCAAACTCGAGGAACCCTAAGAACCAACCGCAGTCATTTGAACGTGTAGAATAGGTTCCAAGAGTTAAAGGCAACTAGTGCTCACCATCCCCAAAGCCCGCACGGTTTCTGGACGCAACGGGAATCGAACCCGGGGCAACCGCTTTGCGACTCAACGCGCTATGTGGTGTGCTACTGGAGCGGCCCAAAGCAAGCTTCTTTTATTAAGCCTCCTAAATTGATATGTAGCCGTTGGACCCATTTGATCAGATATTTCATCCCAGGCACCCATATCCGACAAGGTAGCTGTTGGATATGATTTAGTACAGAATCAAGAATCAAGAGGTTTATTTGTCACATACATACATACCAGGGCATACAGTGAAGTGCGGGTGGTCCCGCATAATAAAATAAAAAAAAATAAAAAACAGGTAAGACATAAGATGTGCATGATAAAAAATAGACATGCTAAGTTCCTGAGGTTCCTATGTACACTACTATACAATATACAATTTTAACTCCGTCATTATTATACTTAATGTATCTAAACTATACTATACAATACCTCATTCCTTTAAAGTGACTTTTCCATTATTTAAAGTGTAATTTTGTTTAAAGTGATTGCAGCATGAGTGTGTGTGTGTGCGTGCGTGTGTGTGTGTGTGTGTGTTTGTGTGTGTGTGCGTGTGTGTGTGTGTGTTAGGGCTGGGCGATATAACGATAACGATAAATATCGCGATATATTTTAATAATCGATATCGAATATAGTTTTTTTTTTGTGACCTGCAACAGGGCAGTTTTAAAACCAGAGACAGTGGACAGACTTGTCTTTCTTGCCTGTAACTTAAAGTAATGGCTTTGCTTGTCCAAATGACAATACTGACCAAATTGAGATTTATTTTTCTCTTGTCCATTTATTTTGTTTGCTTTCTAATTTAAAATACAGTTTGAAACCGTCTGTACACAGTAGGCTATGTGTGCTACCAGAGCTAGTCTCCAGTCACGAGTCACAGTGCACATGTGTTGTGGTTTGTCCACCAAAAAAGCGCCAAAAGATCGAAAATAAACTAGCAGAGCCAGAACTGTTCAACTCCTCTGGAGCCACAGCCAGCAGAGAAGCCGGTTTACTTTCGCTTTTAAACAAGCTGCAGCCTGAGAACTGGAGTGTGAGGGGATGTAACACTAAAGATGGCGGCAACGACAAAGAATTGCTGCAAAATAAACATACATCTGTTGTTTATACATTTTATTTTTATTTTTTTATGCTTATAACAATTTCGATAATTATCGATATCGAGAAATATGATAACATTATCATATCGTTATCGCGATATGATTTTTTTCCATATCGCCCAGCCCTAGTATGTGTGGCGCTTGCCTTACCGCAGTGTATAGGTGAGGGAGCAGAATATAGTCACTAACCCTAACCCCTGGATGACCCCTCAATGACCCCTGGAACCTATTACTGCTATACTAGGGACCTGCACTGGCTCCCCATTGCTGCACGTATCCGCTTCAAGGCCCTCGACCTGGCATACCGTGCGGCAAAGGGAACCGCTCCCGCCTACCTCCGGTCAATGGTCTCTAACTACACACCCTCAAGACCCCTACGCTCTGCATCTTCTGGCCGTCTCAGACCCACTACTATCCAAGCTCCCGGAGGGTCATCAAAGAGAAGTCGCCTATTCTCAGTCCTTGCCCCACAATGGTGGAATGAACTACCCACCCCAGTTAGGACAGCCGAAACCCAATCAATCTTTCGCCGTCGACTAAAGGCGCACTTCTTCAACCATTATCTGAAATAATAAAAAAAAAAAAAAAAAAAAAAAATCTAACCCTAACTAACCTTACTGTCATGCACTTGTCCTAATAAACTAACCTACACTGTAACACGCAACACTTTGATGAACATTGTTACTCAGCTGATAGAGTTGTGCCCTTCCTGATGACCTGTCGTACAGAACTTGTAAGTCGCTTTGGATAAAAGCGTCAGCTAAATGACTAAATGTCAATGTAATGTAAATGTATACTGTATAATGTGTGTGTTTATGGTTATATAGGCTCTTAATTCATATTCCCTCTGTGTCATCATTAAGCTGCTGGCCAACATTGTGATCTACGTGTGCTCTATCACTGTGGGCGTCATGTCTTACTACATGGCTGACCGCAAACATCGCAAGGCCTTCCTGGAGGCCAGACAGTCTCTGGAGGTCAAGCTAAACCTGGAGGAACAGAGCCAGCAACAGGTGAGATGGGAAACCTGTGTGTGTGTGTGTGTGTGTGTGTGTGTGTGTGTGTGTGTGTGTGTGTGTGTGTGTGTGTGTGTGTGTGTGTGTGTGTGTGTGTGTGTGTGTGTGTGTGTGTGTGTGTGTGTGTGTGTGTGTGTGTGTGTGTGTGTGTGTGTGTGTGTGTGTGTGTGTGTGTGTGTGTGTGTGTGTGTGTGTGTGTGTGTGTGTGTGTGTGTGAGGGATGGGTACCGAATTCGGTACTTTTAAAGGTACTTACCGAAACATGTCGGTACTGTAAACTGTACGTGAGATACCGTTGTCAGTACTGTAAAAATAAATATATATATATATATATTATTTTTTTACACATTTTTATTTTCTTTTTTTTAACTTTTTTCTTTTCATGTCAACGTTCACACGCACAATATACGCTTACCTAGGATTTGACTTGATTCAACAACAAAGCAGTCGGGGCAATGGCAAGCCGAAAACGGTCGAAAGTGTGGTTATTTGAAGTTTGGATTTTTTTTTTTTACAACTGAGGTAGGTAGATTACATTTTTAGAGACTAAAGTACCGAAAAAAGGTACCCATCCCTAGTGTGTGTGCATATGTCTGTTTCGTGTGTGTGTGTGTGTGTGTGTGTGTGTGTCTGAGTGTGTGTTTGTGTATGTGTTTGTGTTTGTGTGTGTTTGTCTAGTTGAGTTTGTGTATGTGTCTGTCTGTTTGAGTCAGCAGTTTGTCAGTAGTCATTTCTCCTCTCCTCTCCTCTCCTTTCCTCTCCTCACTTCTCCTTTCCTCTCCTCTATTTTATTCTCCTCTCTCCTCTTTTCCTCTCCTCCCATCTCCTTTCCTCTCTTCTTCTCTTCTGTCTTACAGCTGTAGCCACTGGCCATTCTTGATTGCTACTATTCATGGAACAGACGCTTACTGCTATAGAAAGCTAGAGAGAGAGAGAGAGAGAGAGAGAGAGAGAGAGAGAGAGAGAGAGAGAGAGAATGAGCGATTATGGAGGAGTGGAAGGAGAGGGAGAAAGAGAGACTGAGTGAGTGAGAGAGGAAGATGGAGAGAGAGAGGCACGGAGAGAGAGAGAGAGAGAGAGAGAGGCTGATAAGAGCAGGAGAGGAGAAACTCAGAATACTGATGGGAAGTGTGGACTGCTGGGAGACCAGGGCCGCCAGCCAATCAAGGAGCATCCGGTCGCCGCGGGTTACCATGGCAACCAGCCTCCTGAGACGATGTCAGCTGTAATCACAGTGCTGACTCGCTCACCCATGTCTCTCTCTCTCTCTTTCTCTCTCTCTCTCCTCCCTCTCTCTCTCTCTCTCTCTCTCTCTCTCTCTCTCTCTCTCCCTTCCTCTCTCTTTTCTCTCTCCCTCTCTCCCTCCATCTCTCTCTGTCAGGGGTTGATAAGAACATTGAAACATGCCACACATTCCACATGTGATCTAACGTGCACATTCATGTGTGAATGTACAGTACACAGTCTGTGTTAAATGCACGTATGTGTACAGTACATGCACACGTGTGTGTGTGTGTATGTGTGAATGTGTGTGTGAATGTGTGTGTGAATGTGTGTGTGAATGTGTGTGTTTGTTTACTCAATGCTGTGGCTTGTCTGATGTATTTGTGTCTAGTGAGGTGTGTATTATGGTTCTGGGGTCAGAGAGAGAGGGATCTTTTCAGCCAGGATGTTGATTGAAAGTTTGAGGCCATCGCCGGTCGTCTATAGAAGCCGTCCGTCCTCTGTTTGCTCTGCGTGTCGTTTCTCTCCTTCCCTTCGCACCGCTGCTATTGATCTGCCTCTCACTTCAACAGGGCAGCTGGTTCAAGGGTCCATTAAAATCATATAATGGTTCATTCCATTTGGGTACATGAAGTGGTTTAATGATTGAATGCTAACGGGTTCTGATCTAAATCACGTGTGTGTGTGTGTGTGTGCGTGTGTGTGTGTGTGTGTGCGCGTGTGTGTGTGTGTGTGTGTGTGCGTGCGTGCGTGCGTGCGTGTGTGTGTGTGTGTGTGTTAGGGCTGGGCAATTAACCGAGAAAAAATTATCGCGATCTCGATTCATAGACCTATGCAATCTCATTTCTAAGTTATGAAGATTTGTTTTTTTATTAAAAAAAAATTATAATTTATTAAACCTTTTTTCTTTTTCTTTTTTTACTTTACTTTTTAAAATGATGACGATTCTGACTCGAGTTATTTTGTATGTTACGAGATACTTTTAAGTTTAAGTCAAGAGCACTTTCATATACGTTATGTTTAAGTTTAAGTCAATCATTTTGATACATGTCATGACGTTGTCTGTTTAAGAAAGAGTGCAACAAATGATTTGATTGAAAAAATAAGAATCGTGTGAGAGAATCGTGATCTCAATTCTTAGAGGGAAAAATCGTGATTCACATTTGAGCAAGAATCGCCCCCAGCCATAGTGTGTGTGTGTGTGTGTGTGTGTGTGTGTGTGTGTGTGTGTGTGTGTGTGTGTGTGTGTGTGTGTGTGTGTGTGTGTGTGTGTGTGTGTGTGTGTGTGTGTGTGTGTGTGTGTGTGTGTGTGTGTGCTCAGTACTACATGTAAACATGTCAGCTGAGTGTGTGTGTTGTGTCTCGGCAGGAGCGTCTGCTGCTCTCCATCCTTCCTAAACACATCGCAGACGAGATGCTGCAGGACATGAAGAAGGAGGCCAGTCAGAAAGAGATGCAGCAGTTCAACACCATGTACATGTACAGACATGAAAACGTTAGGTACTGTACCATAATAATACACCAGGGTTTTATAGGTACTGTACCATAATACACCAGGGTTTTATAGGTACTGTACCATAATACAACAGGGTTTTATAGGTACTGTACCATAATAATACACCAGGGTTTTATAGGTACTGTACCATAATACACCAGGGTTTTATAGGTACTGTACCATAATACACACCACGGTTTTATAGGTACTGTACCATAATACACCATGGTTTTATAGGTACTGTACCATAATAATACATCATGGTTTTATAGGTACTGTACCATAATAATACACCAGGGTTTTATAGGTACTGTACCATAATAATACATCATGGTTTTATAGGTACTGTACCATAATACACCAGGGTTTTATAGGTACTGTACCATAATACACCACGGTTTTATAGGTACTGTACCATAATACACCATGGTTTTTTTTTTTGATCCACTTTTTCTCCCATTTTTCTATATTTTCTCCCATCCCAATTTCGTATCATCCAATTCAACCCTCCCCTGTCACGAACGCTGTTTCTTGCCTCCCACAAGCCGGCTGCAGTGAGGACTAAGTCATACATAGCACAAGTCCCCTCCGGTACTTGAGGTAACAGCAGTCGCATCTTTTCACCTGCGCAGCTCGATCTCTCAGTGTTCGAGGAGTAACGCGTGGGAGGCTCACGCTGCCCCCGACACTTCCTGATTCTACTGCGCAGGCGCACCAACCGACTTGTAGGAGTCGCTTGTTCACAACGTTCGATCCCCACCCTTCAGTTTTTCCCTCCCCGTAATACGGCCAATGTGTATTACTGCGGACGACCAGCCAAACTGAAAAACAATGTGGAGAGCTGGATTCGAACACGCGAATCCTAGCGTCTCCACACTGGTGGCGAGTGCCTTAGACCACTACACCACCTAGCCGCCCTAATACACCATGGTTTTATAGGTACTGTACCATAATACACCATGGTTTTATAGGTACTGTACCATAATACATCATGGTTTTATAGGTACTGTACCATAATACATCATGGTTTTATAGGTACTGTACCATAATACATCATGGTTTTATAGGTACTGTACCATAATACACACCACGGTTTTATAGGTACTGTACCATAATACAACAGGGTTTTATAGGTACTGTACCATAATACACCATGGTTTTATAGGTACTGTACCATAATACAACAGGGTTTTATAGGTACTGTACCATAATACAACAGGGTTTTATAGGTACTGTACCATAATACACCATGGTTTTATAGGTACTGTACCATGCAACATCATAATATACCATTGACTTTATAGGTACTGTTCCAAAATACACCATAATACACCATGGTTTCATGGGTACTGTACCATAATATACAATAATACACCATGGTTGTATAGGTACTGTACCATAATACACCATGGGTTTATAGGTAGTGTACCATAATACAACATGGCTTCATAAGTACTGTCCCATGCTACACCATGACTTCACCATGCTACACCATGACTTCACCATGCTACACCATGACTTTACCATACTACACCATGACTTTACCATGCTACACCATGACTTTACCATGCTACACCATGACTTTACCATGCTACACCATGACTTTACCATGCTACACCATGACTTCACCATGCTACACCATGACTTCACCATGCTACACCATGACTTCACCATGCTACACCATGACTTTACCATGCTACACCATGACTTTACCATGCTACACCATGACTTTACCATGCTACACCATGACTTTACCATGCTACACCATGACTTTACCATGCTGCACCATGACTTTACCATGCTACACCATGACTTCACCATGCTACACCATGACTTTACCATACTACACCATGACTTTACCATGCTACACCATGACTTCACCATGCTACACCATGACTTCACCATGCTGCACCATGACTTCACCATGCTACACCATGACTTCACCATGCTACACCATGACTTTACCATACTACACCATGACTTTACCATGCTACACCATGACTTCACCATACTACACCATGACTTTACCATGCTACACCATGACTTTACCATGCTACACCATGACTTCAGCATGCTACACCATGACTTCAGCATGCTACACCATGACTTTACCATGCTACACCATGACTTTACCATGTTACACCATGACTTCACCATGCTACACCATGACTTTACCATGCTACACCATGACTTTACCATGCTACACCATGACTTTACCATGCTACACACCATGGGGCGAATTGACAAAGAATGGATTGCGCCCGCTAATAGCACCCTTAACATTGACTGTGTTTCCAGCGTCTTTCGTCTTCCTCATGGGACTTTACGAAACGCTATAAATTAAACGTTTATTCTGGAGCACATGAGTGTGCAGGTTCTATTCTCTGTATTGCCATTGTTACCTAACCCAGCACCCAAAGGAGTGATGTGCGTAGGTTATTTTCCTTACTTTTCATTTAATATTGGTCGTAGGCCTATTTGTTATTTTTGGTCGCACGGGTCGCGCACAGGAATTCAACCGACTAATAGGGGTCAGCTCTACACCACGCATTCTGATGTGAGCCCCCATTGTATGCCGCCTCTCCAACGTTGGCAGGATTACGCACGGGAGTCGTAATCAGCCATGGCTGGAGTCGATAGCCGCCGTCACCTGTGATACAAAAGCACATACTTTCCCCCCCCCCACACATTTGGAGAAGCCGACAATGTTAAAGCACTCCTGCTTTGTCTCCTCAATTTCCACGTCTGTCTTGGGGGACATTTGATGTATCTTGCCACTCTGCCAAGACTGGCTGGTACAACATCCCACATAGCCCTGCTGAGGGATGGTTGTGATAGTCCAGAGGCACCTGCGATTAGGTGTCTAGAAGGAGAAAGACGCAAGAACCTTGGAGTGTTGACAGCAGTTTGACGATGCCAGGCATTGCATGGGATCTCGGGGTGGCTGGCTCGACGTCATCGAGTCGATTAAGAATTGCTTGAGCTGGCGACCCGTGTCTCTGATTTCGGTCTCGCTTAAATCAAAAAGTGATATTCTCTCTTTCGAAATATTCTTTCACGAGCACACCTGGCATTACGATGCCTTCGCCTGGCAACAATTACTGCTGCCGTGATCACCTGAGACGCTGGCAATGACACCCCCTTTATAAATGCGCTTAGTTACCACCAAATCTCTGAAGGCGTAAATAGCATCGCTTTAACTGCGCGTGGCAATTGGCGCCAATCTTTGTGAATTGGAGTGTTTTTGCAATGAGGCTCATTTGCATAGAAAGGGGCACATATTCCGCCCATATTACCTCATTTAAATACCTGCAAATAGCGTGGACGCACAGAGACACAATGATGATGGCAACGCATTTAGCGCGGTATTTCACCCTCTGCGAGAGCTTTGTGAATAGCGAGGTTTGTTTTGGAGCTGTTTGCACAGGCATAGCGTCAGAAAAAGCAGCGCAATCCCGGTGTGAATTCGCCCCCATGACTTTACCATGCCACACGCCATTCTTTATTTCAAAATAGAATTTCATCTACAATGAAAATTAGCCTTAAACATTATGCTAATAGCAGTAGCCGGCCACCTCATACCAGCAGTTGAACTGAGAGACATAGGAAAGAGAACGAGACAAGGAAAATAGAATTTTGTCAATCAAAAAAAAATATTATTTATTTTAGATATTGAGATTGTTACAATAATAATATGGTCATGTATTAATATGTGGTTTCTCCCCTCTCTACAGTATTTTGTTTGCGGACATTGTGGGTTTCACTCAGCTGTCTTCATCCTGCAGTGCCCACGATCTGGTCAAGCTACTCAATGAACTGTTCGCCCGCTTTGACACGCTTGCTGCAGTATGTTTCATAATATGACCTAATCATCTCACGATATGCCCATAACAGCTGCTCATACATACATACATACATACATATACATAGCCTCTCAGAAGACACTGTGTAAAACATGTAGTGGGCTCAGCAAAGAAGTTAAATTATTCTGATTCACATGTAGTGGGCTCAGCAAAGAAGTTAAATTATTCTGATTCTGACCCTCTGTAGCATTCACATTCTGATTGTTACATCATTCTCTGTAGCATTCATATTCATCTGTCATTTATCTGTTTGTTACATCACTCTCTGTAGCATTCATATTAATCTGTCATTTATCTGTTTGTTACATCACTCTGTAGCATTCATATTAATCTGTCATTTATCTGATTGTTACATCACTCTCTGTAGCATTCATATTAATCTGTCATTTATCTGTTTGCTGTAAACCTCATACTGGTACCACACATGCGTATAGAGATATTGATATCCCAGTCTAGTCGTGGATTATATGGAACAAGATTACCATGAATTGCTTAACTGTAACATGTTGTAGTTAACACACTTTTGGATTCTAAGATCCAATTCGGAGCATAAAAAAAAGGCATTTTCTCTTGAGAATTTGTATGCACGATTAAATCGTTGTAGAATTTTAATCACGATCGACATTATTTAAACGAGTCAATTTGTGAGACTTTGTGTGTTGTTCTACTTTCTGTCCTGTAGAAATATCACCAGCTGAGAATTAAGATCCTGGGCGACTGTTACTACTGCATCTGTGGGCTGCCGGACTACAGGGAGGACCACGCCGCCTGCGCCATCCTGATGGGCCTGGCCATGGTGGACGCCATCTCGTGAGTGGCAGGGGGGGGGGGGGGGGGGGGGGTGCCCATGGTGGACGCCATCTCGTGAGTGGCAGGGCGGGGGGGGTGCATGCCAAAGCATGTCAGGCAGAAATCCTTTGACTTGAATCTCGCTCTTCTTCACAAGCTCCAGGTTGTATCGATGTCTCTGGTCCATCTATGCACCAGTGTTACACGACGAGGCTGTACTGTAGTTCAACTCAAACTGTACCGGTGTTACACCACCAGGCTGTAGTTACTCAAACTGTACCGGTGTTACACCAGGCTGTAGTTACTCAAACTGTACCGGTGTTACACCAGGCTGTAGTTACTCAAACTGTACCGGTGTTACACCAGGCTGTAGTTACTCAAACTGTACCGGTGTTACACCACCAGGCTGTAGTTACTCAAACTGTACCGGTGTTACACCACCAGGCTGTAGTTACTCAAACTGTACCGGTGTTACACCACCAGGCTGTAGTTACTCAAACTGTACCGGTGTTACACCACCAGGCTGTAGTTACTCAAACTGTACCGGTGTTACACCACCAGGCTGTAGTTACTCAAACTGTACCGGTGTTACACCACCAGGCTGTAGTTACTCAAACTGTACCGGTGTTACACCACCAGGCTGTAGTTACTCAAACTGTACCGGTGTTACACCACCAGGCTGTAGTTACTCAAACTGTACCGGTGTTACACCACCAGGCTGTAGTTACTCAAACTGTACCGGTGTTACACCACCAGGCTGTAGTTACTCAAACTGTACCGGTGTTACACCACCAGGCTGTAGTTACTCAAACTGTACCGGTGTTACACCAGGCTGTAGTTACTCAAACTGTACCGGTGTTACACCACCAGGCTGTAGTTACTCAAACTGTACCGGTGTTACACCAGGCTGTAGTTACTCAAACTGTACCGGTGTTACACCACCAGGCTGTAGTTACTCAAACTGTACCGGTGTTACACCACCAGGCTGTAGTTACTCAAACTGTGCCGGTGTTACACCACCAGGCTGTAGTTACTCAAACTGTACCGGTGTTACACCACCAGACTGTAGTTACTCAAACTGTACCGGTGTTACACCACCAGACTGTAGTTACTCAAACTGTACCGGTGTTACACCACCAGGCTGTAGTTACTCAAACTGTGCCGGTGTTACACCACCAGGCTGTAGTTACTCAAACTGTACCGGTGTTACACCACCAGGCTGTAGTTACTCAAACTGTGCCGGTGTTACACCACCAGGCTGTAGTTACTCAAACTGTACCGGTGTTACACCACCAGACTGTAGTTACTCAAACTGTACCGGTGTTACACCACCAGACTGTAGTTACTCAAACTGTACCGGTGTTACACCACCAGGCTGTAGTTACTCAAACTGTGCCGGTGTTACACCACCAGGCTGTAGTTACTCAAACTGTACCGGTGTTACACCACCAGGCTGTAGTTACTCAAACTGTACCGGTGTTACACCACCAGGCTGTAGTTACTCAAACTGTACCGGTGTTACACCAGGCTGTAGTTACTCAAACTGTACCGGTGTTACACCACCAGGCTGTAGTTACTCAAACTGTACCGGTGTTACACCACCAGGCTGTAGTTACTCAAACTGTACCGGTGTTACACCAGGCTGTAGTTACTCAAACTGTACCGGTGTTACACCACCAGGCTGTAGTTACTCAAACTGTACCGGTGTTACACCAGACTGTAGTTACTCAAACTGTACCGGTGTTACACCAGGCTGTAGTTACTCAAACTGTACCGGTGTTACACCACCAGGCTGTAGTTACTCAAACTGTACCGGTGTTACACCAGGCTGTAGTTACTCAAACTGTACCGGTGTTACACCACCAGGCTGTAGTTACTCAAACTGTACCGGTGTTACACCACCAGGCTGTAGTTACTCAAACTGTACCGGTGTTACACCACCAGGCTGTAGTTACTCAAACTGTACCGGTGTTACACCAGACTGTAGTTACTCAAACTGTACCGGTGTTACACCAGGCTGTAGTTACTCAAACTGTACCGGTGTTACACCACCAGGCTGTAGTTACTCAAACTGTACCGGTGTTACACCACCAGGCTGTAGTTACTCAAACTGTACCGGTGTTACACCACCAGGCTGTAGTTACTCAAACTGTACCGGTGTTACACCAGGCTGTAGTTACTCAAACTGTACCGGTGTTACACCACCAGGCTGTAGTTACTCAAACTGTACCGGTGTTACACCACCAGGCTGTAGTTACTCAAACTGTACCGGTGTTACACCACCAGGCTGTAGTTACTCAAACTGTGCCGGTGTTACACCACCAGGCTGTAGTTACTCAAACTGTACCGGTGTTACACCAGGCTGTAGTTACTCAAACTGTACCGGTGTTACACCACCAGGCTGTAGTTACTCAAACTGTACCGGTGTTACACCAGGCTGTAGTTACTCAAACTGTACCGGTGTTACACCACCAGGCTGTAGTTACTCAAACTGTACCGGTGTTACACCACCAGGCTGTAGTTACTCAAACTGTACCGGTGTTACACCACCAGGCTGTAGTTACTCAAACTGTACCGGTGTTACACCACCAGGCTGTAGTTACTCAAACTGTACCGGTGTTACACCAGACTGTAGTTACTCAAACTGTACCGGTGTTACACCACCAGGCTGTAGTTACTCAAACTGTACCGGTGTTACACCAGACTGTAGTTACTCAAACTGTACCGGTGTTACACCAGGCTGTAGTTACTCAAACTGTGCCGGTGTTACACCAGACTGTAGTTACTCAAACTGTACACGGCAACACGACTCACAGTCGCCCCGCCAGCAGTGTGTCTCTCTGTCCCAGTGAGACAAGGCACTAGCAAGTAGGGAGACACTGGTGGTGTATAGGCTAAAACAAAACTGCTCATTTTCATGTATACATTGTGAGTAGGGATGCTCGATATTGGCTTTTTTACCTATACCGATATTGTCCAACTCTTAATTTCCGATACCGATATCAACCGATACCGATATATGCAGGGTTTCCCGCCCCAAAAAATGGAATAATTTCAGGTAATTAACATTACATATCTCTTGTTGTGGAATTAACACAACATTATGCATACTTTTGACAATAAATAAAATCAGAATTTGTTCTTACTTGCTTGCCTGGGTAAATAAAGGTTATAGAAATGAAAAAAAAAAATAATAATTAAAAACCGATACCGATATTTTCCGATATCACATTTTAATGCCGATATCGGCCGATAATATCGGACATCCCTAATTGTGAGGGTTCGAAATAAATGCAACTGCCACAGCCACACACTTTAGTCTCTCAATGACTGTGATGATGCAGATATAACATACTCAGATGAAGATGACTGTGATAATGCAGATATAACATACTCAGATGTAGATGTGACTGTGATAATGCAGATATAACATACTCAGATGAAGATGTGACTGTGATAATGCAGATATAACATACTCAGATGAAGATGTGACTGTGATGATGATGCAGATATAACATACTCAGATGAAGATGTGACTGTGATGATGCAGATATAACATACTCAGATGAAGATGTGACTGTGATAATGCAGATATAACATACTCAGATGTAGATGTGACTGTGATAATGCAGGTATAACATACTCAGATGTAGATGTGACTGTGATAATGCAGATATAACATACTCAGATGAAGATGTGACTGTGATCATGCAGATATAACATACTCAGATGAAGATGTGACTGTGATGATGCAGATATAACATACTCAGATGTAGATGTGACTGTGATAATGATGCAGATATAACATACTCAGATGAAGATGTGACTGTGATGATGCAGATATAACATACTCAGATGTAGATGACTGTGATGATGCAGATATAACATACTCAGATGTAGATGTGACTGTGATAATGCAGATATAACATACTCAGATGAAGATGTGACTGTGATGAATGTGTGTCCGTTTCGTTATCCGTGCCTTCCTGAATTCATATCACAATCCGGGCTCATCCCTGCTCTCCCATCACATCGTGTGCGTAGACCCACCCACCCACCCACACACACGCTGCGTGAAAACGGGTCCATACTGATGAGAGAAAAGAAACATTTAAATGGTAGGTTTACTTTATTTAGCTACACTGTTGTCTCACATCGCTTCCCTTTTGGGAAATGTGCGTGTGAAGTTTTCAGCACAGTAGCGAGGAGAGATTCATACTCATATAGCAACACTCGTTGACAGTGTTGCTATGGTTACGTCATCCTTGGCAACACGGCGGTGAATATTACGATGACTTTTCTATGGGTTTTTTTTTATACCCTGTGAATATGAACACTCTTCACACCGGAATTCTGAACTCTCACAAAAGGAATATATTTCCAAGATGAAAGCTTTTTTCCAAATCTGCTGGTGTGTCTAGTACGCAGGTTTCAGAGCAGGGGAGGGAGGGGAGGTGGGCAGGTAAGAGGAACAGGCAGGTATTTGGATTAAGATTTAAGGATGAGGCCGATACTGGTATCCCATTTTATCCCTCCCCCCTATAATTGGTGTCTAAATCCAGGTAGGAAACAGGTGAAGCTTTGCAGACAGTGAATCATGAGAGGTATCAGTGGTATCATGAGGTATCAGTGGTATCATGAGGTATCAATGGTATCATGAGGTATCAGTGGTATCAGTGGTATCATGAGGTATCAATGGTATCATGAGGTATCGGTGGTATCATGAGGTATCAGTGGTATCATGAGGTATCAATGGTATCATGAGGTATCGGTGGTATCATGAGGTATCAGTGGCATCAGTGGTATCATGAGGTATCGGTGGTATCATGAGGTATCAGTGGCATCAGTGGTATCATGAGGTATCAGTGGTATCATGAGAGATCAGTGGTATCAGTGGTATCATGAGGTATCAGTGGTATCATGACAGGTATCAGTGGTATCATGAGGTATCAATGGTATCATGAGGTATCAGTGGTATCATGACAGGTATCAGTGGTATCATGAGGTATCAATGGTATCATGAGGTATCAGTGGTATCATGACAGGTATCAGTGGTATCATGACAGGTATCAGTGGTATCATGAGAGATCAGTGGTATCATGACAGGTATCAGTGGTATCATGACAGGTATCAGTGGTATCATGAGGTATCAATGGTATCATGAGGTATCAGTGGTATCATGACAGGTATCAGTGGTATCATGAGGTATCAGTGGTATCATGAGGTATCAGTGGTATCATGAGGTATCAGTGGTATCATGAGGTATCAGTGGTATCATGACAGGTATCAGTGGTATCATGAGGTATCAGTGGTATCATGAGGTATCAGTGGTATCATGACAGGTATCAGTGGTATCATGAGGTATCAGTGGTATCATGATGTATCAGTGGTATCATGACAGGTATCAGTGGTATCATGAGGTATCAATGGTATCATGAGGTATCAGTGGTATCATGACAGGTATCAGTGGTATCATGACAGGTATCAGTGGTATCATGAGAGATCAGTGGTATCATGACAGGTATCAGTGGTATCATGACAGGTATCAGTGGTATCATGAGGTATCAATGGTATCATGAGGTATCAGTGGTATCATGACAGGTATCAGTGGTATCATGAGGTATCAATGGTATCATGAGGTATCAGTGGTATCATGAGGTATCAGTGGTATCATGAGGTATCAGTGGTATCATGAGAGATCAGTGGTATCATGAGGTATCAGTGGTATCATGAGGTATCAGTGGTATCATGACAGGTATCAGTGGTATCATGAGGTATCAGTGGTATCATGAGGTATCAGTGGTATCATGAGGTATCAGTGGTATCATGAGGTATCAGTGGTATCATGAGGTATCAGTGGTATCATGAGGTATCAGTGGTATCATGAGAGATCAGTGGTATCATGAGGTATCAGTGGTATCATGAGGTATCAGTGGTATCATGACAGGTATCAGTGGTATCATGAGAGATCAGTGGTATCATGAGGTATCAGTGGTATCATGAGGTATCAGTGGTATCATGACAGGTATCAGTGGTATCATGAGGTATCAGTGGTATCATGAGAGATCAGTGGTATCATGAGGTATCAGTGGTATCATGACAGGTATCAGTGGTATCATGAGGTATCAGTGGTATCATGACAGGTATCAGTGGTATCAGTGGTATCATGAGGTATCAGGGGTATCATGAGGTATCAGTGGTATCATGACAGGTATCAGTGGTATCAGTGGTATCATGAGGTATCAGTGGTATCATGACAGGTATCAGTGGTATCATGAGGTATCAGTGGTATCATGAGGTATCAGTGGTATCATGAGGTATCAGTGGTATCATGAGGTATCAGTGGTATCATGAGGTATCAGTGGTATCATGACAGGTATCAGTGGTATCATGAGGTATCAGTGGTATCATGACAGGTATCAGTGGTATCATGAGGTATCAATGGTATCATGAGGTATCAGTGGTTTCATGACAGGTATCAGTGGTATCATGAGGTATCAGTGGTATCATGAGGTATCAGTGGTATCATGAGGTATCAGTGGTATCATGAGGTATCAGTGGTATCATGACAGGTATCAGTGGTATCATGAGGTATCAGTGGTATCATGAGGTATCAGTGGTATCATGAGGTATCAGTGGTATCATGACAGGTATCAGTGGTATCATGAGAGATCAGTGGTATCATGAGGTATCAGTGGTATCATGAGGTATCAGTGGTATCATGACAGGTATCAGTGGTATCATGAGGTATCATGGGTAATGTAGTTGATGTAACATGGTCGCTGTGTGGTGGCCCTGCAGGTATGTCCGTGAGAAGACCCAGACAGACGTGGACATGCGTGTGGGCGTCCACAGTGGCACGGTCCTGGGAGGCGTGCTGGGTCAAAAACGCTGGCAATACGACGTCTGGTCCACCGACGTCACCGTGGCCAACAAGATGGAGGCCGGAGGAATACCCGGGTACTAACTGACTAACTAATGAGCTCCTTAACTAGCTCTGTTATGACAATTATGTTATGCTATTCCTATATATACTGTGGCACCGGAATTCATCTGATCCACTTCGTCACCGTATTTGTCTACTTTGATACAGCGAGGGGTACAGGTGGTGCACTAAATACACTGTCAGAGTGACAGACTCGTGATGAGAGGAGAGGCATTGCTAGTCAAAATGAATGGAGATTCTGCTACACTGTGGCAGAAGTTGGCATCATGCCCTAATAGAATCAAGAAGAATCTAAAGAAATCTATGAACATAGGGCTGAGCTGAATACCTCAAAGCTTTCAATCACTGCCACGGTAATCAATTCCAAAATAAATATTCAAATGCTTAGTTACTAATAAGGGGAAATAACTACTAGTAATCCAACGGGATTTTCTTTTCTCGGCTAGCCACGTCGTCATCTCTCTCTCGCTCTCTCTCTCTCTCTCTCTCTCTCCCTCTCTCTCTCTCTCTCTCTCTCTCTCTCTCTCTCTCTCTCTCTCTCTCTCTCTCTCTCTCTCTCTCTCTCTCTCTCTCTCTCTCTCTCTCTCTCTCTCTCTCTCTCCCTCTCTCTCTCTCTCTCTCTCTCTCTCTCTCTCTCTCTCTCTCTCTCTCTCTCTCTCTCTCTCCCTCTCTCTCTCTCTCTCTCTCTCTCTCCTCTCTCTCTCTCTCTCTCTCTCTCTCTCTCTCTCCCTCTCTCTCTCTCTCTCTCTCTCTCTCTCTGGTCCAGGCGTGTGCACATCTCCCAGAGCACCATGGAGTGTCTCCACGGTGAGTTCGATGTGGAGCCAGGGAATGGGGGCGACCGCTGCGACTACCTGAAGGAGAAGGGCATCGAGACCTTCCTGGTGGCGCTGCTGCCCAAAGGCCCTCTGGGAAGGAACGGCATCAACGGGGTGGTGAGCGGCGGCGTCAAGATTGATCTCTTCCAACACCTATGCATGCTGTCAACACACACCGCACAGCCACACCGCACACACAGCCACACCGCACACACAGCCACACCGCACACACAGCCACACCGCACACACAGCCACACCGCACACCCACACCGCACAGCCACACCGCACACACACCCACACCGCACACACAGCCACACCGCACACACAGCCACACCGCACAGCCACACCGCACAGCCACACCGCACACACAGCCACACCGCACAGCCACACCGCACACACAGCCACACCGCACAGCCACACCGCACAGCCACACCGCACACACACCCACACCGCACACACAGCCACACCGCACACACAGCCACACCGCACAGCCACACCGCACAGCCACACCGCACACACAGCCACACCGCACAGCCACACCGCACACACAGCCACACCGCACACACAGCCACACCGCACAGCCACACCGCACACACAGCCACACCGCACACACAGCCACACCGCACACACAGCCACACCGCACACACAGCCACACCGCACACACAGCCACACAGCCACACCGCACACACAGCCACACCGCACACACAGCCACACCGCACACACAGCCACACAGCCACACCGCACAGCCACACCGCACACACAGCCACACCGCACACACAGCCACACCACACACACAGCCACACCGCACACACAGCCACACCGCACAGCCACACCGCACACACAGCCACACCGCACACACAGCCACACCGCACACACAGCCACACCGCACAGCCACACCGCACAGCCACACCGCACAGCCACACCGCACAGCCACACCGCACACACAGCCACACCGCACACACAGCCACACCGCACAGCCACACCGCACAGCCACACCCCGCACACACAGCCACACCGCACACACAGCCACACCGCACAGCCACACCGCACAGCCACACCGCACACACCGCACACACAGCCACACCGCACAGCCACACCGCACAGCCACACATGGCCTGATAAAGTTAGCATATTCAAATATCTTCTTTTAAATATCACCCTTTTGAACTCATAGATGAAGGAGGAGATTCTGGACATTGTATATCAAATATTCCTCCATAATCTACATTTATTGTTGTAATAATATTTTATAGAATTCTTCTCTTTTTTTTACACAAACCAAAAAAACAGACCACACATATTGCCAAATTTCAATACATTAATAACTTGGGTTGCATTACCTACAGCGGGTGAATTACATACATATAGTACTGTGGGGGGGAATTAACCCGATCGATGAATGTCGATAGTCAAATATAGACTCGGTGAACACAGGTTTATTATCAGAGTCATAGCGAGACGTCGGCCTCTATAGTGTGAGAGCTGGGTGTTCTGGGTCAGAGGGCCCGGGTCCAGAATGGGAGGAGGCCAGGGTGAGTTAGAGGGGGGAGGGGGGATGGTATCAGGTGAGAGGGACGACGTAAGGAAAGGGGTGGGGGGGGGGGGGTGAGTTGGGGGGAGGAAGAAGGGGGGAAAGTGGGTTGGATAGACACAAGGCGAATGGGGGAGGGTTGGAACGTGACCGGGGACCGTTAGGGGAGACACAAGGTGAATGGGGGAGGGTTGGAACGTGACCGGGGACCGTTAGGGGAGACACAAGGTGAATGGGGGAGGGTTGGAACATGACCGGGGAGCGTTAGGGGAGACACAAGGTGAATGGGGGAGGGTTGGAACATGACCGGGGACCGTTAGGGGAGACACAAGGTGAATGGGGGAGGGTTGGAACATGACCGGGGAGCGTTAGGGGAGACACAAGGTGAATGGGGGAGGGTTGGAACATGACTGGGGACCGTTAGGGGAGACACGGGGTGAATGGGGGAGGACATCATTATCCTACAGTACCATGTCAAAGAAAAGGGAAACCGTGTCTATGACTTATTTGTATTTATAATATATATATTTTTATTATATATTATCTACTGTATATTATAATTATAATATTAATTATAATTATAATATACATTATATTATATATTATCTACTATATATATATATATATATACATATATAGTTGATATTTCATCAACTTCGATTAAATATATCAATATATTCGGTGGGAGACCACTCCTTGTCACTTCCTGTGTCCTCTCCCATTAGAAGCTGTCTGTGACCTCGTCCAATGGGAACTCCCCGCTGTTGATCAACACCACCGAGTGCAACGGGAGTGTCCACACGGCCTGCACCACCGGGAGTGTCCACACGGCCTGCACCACGCCAGAGGACCCTGAGGAGCTGGACACCAGGGTACCTGAGTCAGGACCACTGTCGTCACCGAGAACCTTAACCCTTTCACTGCCACACGACAGCCGGTTAACCCTTCCACTGTGACAATACAGAAGGTTAACCCTTTACTATCACACGACCGACGGCGATGCTCCATCGTTAGCATCATTAGCTCCGCATCCGCGGAGCTAATGATGCTAACGATGGAGCATCGCCGTCGGTCGTGTGATAGTAAAGGGTTAACCTTCTGTCCAGGGGCGGAGCTAGGGGGTGGCTACTTGGGCTCAAGCCCCGGATGTTTTCTGAAAAGCCCCGAATCTATTTAAAAAAATAAAAAAAATAAAAAAAAATTTGACAATTCATCATTGTTACATGAAAATATGTTTGCACCAGATTTAGCAGAAGCTAATTTCCATCTGTGGTCTATCCAGCTGCTAACTGTATTTGAGTGAGTTAAGTCTTGGTGTTATGGTAGACTCAGACCTAAGCTTTAAATCACAATCAACAAGTTGACAAAAACTTAATTCTTCCACCTTAGAAACATAGCTAAAGTACGGCCATTTATAAATCAAAAGGACGCTGAAAACCAGATCCATGCCTTTATCTCAAGCCAACTCGACTACTGTAATGCACTCCTTACCGGCCTCCCGAAAAAATACGATGATAACTATTTTATTGCAATGCACTATTGCATTATTTTATTCTATTTTACTAACTATTTTATTGCACTGCACTATTTTACTTTGTATCAGTGAATCATAGACGCCTGGCCATAAGAGCATTCGGAGCATCTCTGCTCTCCCACTATTGAACTTGGGGGAGCAAAGGTATGATCTTGCTCCACCACTTTTTGATCATATGAAAAATATGATATATCCCCCCCCAATATATAAATCTAACCATAACTACGTTATGGTTAACTGAGTTTTATAGTGAAAAGAGCAGCTTTATTGGTCAAGATTGAAGGCTCTATATTGCAGGAAATTGCACGTACAGATTAATTAAATAAAAAAAAAACCACCCCTTGCCTGCAAAAAAAAAAAACCTATCTGGGCTAAGCCCCGGATCTCCTATAATCCTAAATCCGCCCCTGCTTCTGTCGTGTGGCAGTGAAAGGGTTCAGATCACTAAGAATTAGGGCTGGGACTTTATTGCATTAATTTCAATTAATTAACTACAAAATAATTAAAAGTTAAAAGAATTGATGCATTTAATCACATGAGTGTATTGTGTAAGAATGTTACCTTTCAAAGGAGACCAGACTCATGCATGTGGTATAAGTATAAAGTATAATAAATCGCTTAAATAAATAACTTTTTTTCTTAGTCTGATTTGTTCATAAAAAAATAAAAAAAATAAGAGAAATTGAGATCAATCAAGAGATTTTTCCCCCCCAATGGTCAACTGTTCTGGAATGTACTTGGAAAGTACTGCGTTTAATTTTTACCTCGAAAGTGCTTGAGTTTACAAAAGGTCCTTTGCGCTATATATATATTATTCCAAAAATTGCTGCACTTTGCTATCCAGAGCCAACCCGTGCGCCCCCTGCTGGCACTCAAAGTGTTAATGTGAAAGAAGAACTGGGACATTCTTCTTCATGACTTTCTGTTCACTGCAGGTAGTGAATCCATCCTTCCCCAACCCACGGAGGAGGCTCCGACTGAGGGACCTGGCTGAGAGGGTGATCGACGCCCAGGAGAACGAGCAGGAACTCAACAAGCTCCTCAATGAGGCCCTGCTGGAGAGAGAGACTGTACAGGCGTGAGTAGAGAACAGAGAGAGAGAGAGAGAGACAGGTGTGAGTAGAGAACAGAGAGAGAGAGAGAGTACAGGTGTGAGTAGAGAATAGAGAGAGAGAGAGAGAGAGACAGGTGTGAGTAGAGAACAGAGAGAGAGACGGTACAGGTGTGAGTAGAGAACAGAGAGAGAGACGGTACAGGTGTGAGTAGAGTTAACAGTTAACAATATACTCGTTATCACCATACATACCGCTTATATTGAAACACGTTGACATTAGGGCCGTTCTTTCAACCTAAAAGTGCACTTTCTTCAACCTCGAACCTAAATTCCTTAGCAGCCCGTGTTACCATGTAAACAAATCACAGAACGATAGCCAGTTAGCCAGCCAGGTACCGACGTTAGCTCTCAGAACGATTAGCCAGTTAGTTAGCCAGCAACCAGCCAGGTACCGACGTTAGCTCTCAGAACGATTAGCCACGTTAGTTAGCCAGCAACCAGCCAGGTACCGACGTTAGCTCTCAGAACGATTAGCCACGTTAGTTAGCCAGCAACCAGCCAGGTACCGACGTTAGCTCTCAGAACGATCAGCCACGTTAGTTAGCCAGCAACCAGCCAGGTACCGACGTTAGCTCTCAGAACGATTAGCCACGTTAGTTAGCCAGCAACCAGCCAGGTACCGACGTTAGCTCTCAGAACGATTAGCCACGTTAGTTAGCCAGCAACCAGCCAGGTACCGACGTTAGCTCTCAGAACGATTAGCCACGTTAGTTAGCCAGCAACCAGCCAGGTACCGACTTTAGCTCTCAGAACGATTAGCCACATTAGTTAGCCAGCAACCAGCCAGGTACCGACGTTAGCTCTCAGAATGAGTAGCCAGTTAGTTAGCCAGCAACCAGCCAGGTACCGACGTTAGCTCTCAGAACGATTAGCCACGTTAGTTAGCCAGCAACCAGCCAGGTACCGACGTTAGCTCTCAGAACGATTAGCCACGTTAGTTAGCCAGCAACCAGCCAGGTACCGATGTTAGCTCCCGGAACGATTAGCCACGTTAGTTAGCCAGCAACCAGCCAGGTACCGACGTTAGCTCCCGGAGCGATTAGCCACTTTAGTTAGCCAGCAACCAGCCAGGCAGAGATGTTAGCTCTCAGAACGATTAGCCACGTTAGTTAGCCAG
The DNA here is from genome assembly GCF_963971535.1 of Notolepis coatsorum. NCBI lineage: Eukaryota > Metazoa > Chordata > Actinopteri > Aulopiformes > Paralepididae > Notolepis > Notolepis coatsorum. The sequence continues at coordinate 3,396,927 of NC_140183.1, read as the reverse complement.
CAACCAGCCAGGTACCGACGTTAGCTCCCGGAACGATTAGCCACGTTAGTTAGCCAGCAACCAGCCAGGCAGAGATGTTAGCTCTCAGAACGATTAGCCACGTTAGTTAGCCAGCAACCAGCCAGGTACCGACGTTAGCTCCCGGAACGATTAGCCACGTAACCCTCTGCTGGCGCGTGCTGTGCACTACAATCAACTCCGTGTCTGTAATAGCAGTATGTGACGTCACGGTATTGAGAATCATACCGGCGGGATCTCTAAATACCCTGGTATACCGTAATACCGTCATACCGCCCAAGCCTAGAACAGAGTACAGGTGTGAGTAGAGAACAGAGTACAGGTGTGAGTAGAGAACAGAGTACAGGTGTGAGTAGAGAACAGAGTACAGGTGTGAGTAGAGAACAGAGTACAGGTGTGAGTAGAGAACAGAGTACAGGTGGGAGTAGAGAACAGAGTACAGGTGTGAGTAGAGAACAGAGTACAGGTGTGAGTAGAGAACAGAGTACAGGTGGGAGTAGAGAACAGAGTACAGGTGTGAGTAGAGAACAGAGTACAGGTGGGAGTAGAGAACAGAGTACAGGTGTGAGTAGAGAACAGAGTACAGGTGTGAGTAGAGAACAGGGTACAGGTGTGAGTAGAGAACAGAGTACAGGTGTGAGTAGAGAACAGAGTACAGGTGTGAGTAAGGCACTTAGTGCTCAGTGACCAACAGCAGCAGTTGTACCGACCAGCTCTGTGGAGTGTGAGGCAGGGTGGCTGGGTAAATGTAGGTTTATTAAAAGTATATAATAATTAGTGCTGTCGGGCGATACAAAAAATTATCTAATTAATTACAGGATTTAATTACAGTCAAAAAAATTATAATAATAATAATAATTGAATTGCTATTCTCATTTGGTTCATTACAATGTACTCAAGCCTAGTAACAGACACAGTATTCCTGACACTGGGAGTACATTCCCTGAGATCCATAGATGTCCCTAGAATCAGATACCAAGAACATGCAAAATGGACCATTTAAAAAAAAAAGTCTGTAAATGTGTATTCTACGTTCTAAAAAAATCTTTTTTTTTTGTTAATTTTGAGTTAATAATAATTGGCTGTGTAATTAATTAATCTAATTAACGCGATATACACTGACAGCCCTAATAATAATAATGTGACGAGTCTCCTCCGTCCTGTCTCTCCCTGCCTGCCAGTCTGAAGGGGAGACACTCCCACCGGCTGTCCCTGCGGTTTGTGGACCCTGAGCTGGAGACGCGCTACTCCGTGGAGAAGGAGAAGCAGAGCGGAGCCGCCTTCAGTTGTTCCTGCGTGGTGCTCCTCTTCACCGCCACCATGGAGGCTCTGATAGACCCCGAGTGAGTCACCGCCACACAGCTCAGCACCCGCTCCAGAACCACCCAGAACCCAGAACCCGCTCCTCTGGCTCCCCAAGTGTGACTTTCAGTTCAGTTCAGTTCAGTTCAGTTCAGTTCAGAGTTTTTATTTGCCACATGGAATCATACAATCATAGTTTCTTCATTACACAATCATAAATAGTCATTCCATGGACAAAAGGAGCAGGAAGAAGAATAAATCTTATAGTTACCTGCTCCTTATTCCTAAACTTATTCCTAAGTATTTACTTAATGGTCGGCGTACAACCTAATTTACACAAATAATCATTTATACCATTATAAAAGAAACACACAATCCACAGTTAAACAAGAAAAAATTTAATAATAATAATAATAATAATGATAAAGAATAAAGAATAAAAGAAAGAGAAGAAAAAAAAAAGAAAAGATCTATTCAGATTCACTATTCAGATCACATTTGATTTTCATACTGACTAAATATTTATTTTGTATAAATTTTTTTGAATTGATAAACACTATTACATCCCTTAAGCTCGCTATGGAGAGAATTCCACAACTTTACACCAATAACTCAAATCAAAAGTCCAACTGAATTGTGGATTTGGAGGACCATTCGTTACACCTAGGGATGTTCGATATTGGCTTTTTTTTTTTTTACAGATATCCAATATACCGATATTGTCCAACTCTTAATTTTCCGATACCGATATCAACCGATACCGATATATGCGGGTTTCCCCCCCCCCCCCAAAAAACTTAATAATTTCAGGTAATTAACATTACATATCTCTTGTCATGGAAGTAACACAACATTATGCATACTTATTTTATTTAAATTCTTTTAACCGATACCGATCATTTCCGATATCACATTTTAATGCCAATATCGGCCGATAAAATCGGACATCCCTAGTTACACCCCTTGTATTTCTTTCTTTCTGATCTCCCTTCTGTGTGTGTGTGTGTGTGTGTGTGTGTGCGTGTGTGTGTGTGTGTGTGTGTGTGTGTGTGTGTGTGTGTGTGTGTGTGTGTGTGTGTGTGTGTGTGTGTGTGTGTGTGTGTGTGTGTGTGTGTGTGTGTGTGTGTGGCAGGCTGATAGTGAACTACATCACTCTGGCTGTAGGAGAGCTCCTCCTGTTGATTCTGACTGTCTGCTCTCTGGCTGCCATCTTCCCCAGGGTGAGTCCCAACACACACACACACACACACACACACACACACACACACACACACACACACACACACACACACACACACACACACACACACACACACACACACACACACACACACACACACACACACACACACACACTGTCCTGTACACACACACACACACACACACACACACACACACACTGTCCTGTACACACACACACACACACACACACACACACACACACACACACACACACACACACACACACACTGTACAGTACACACACACACACACACACTGTCCTGTACACACACACACACACACACACACACACACACACACACGCACACACACACACACACACACACACACACACACACAGGCGTGGCTCAGCACATAGATAGATGCAAATCAACAACTGTTGGGCCAATCATCGCGTAATTTGCAATCTTGATGATCAATATTGGCTTGAAACCTGCAGATCGCCGCTTGCGTCTATATTTATTATTATTATTCTTTATTTTGCATATGATAAAAATAAAACAATTGAATGCAGATTATTTTATTATAAATATTTATATATTAAAAATCCCAAATATCACCCAGATGGATCTCTCACTATGACAGAGCCATGGGGAGCCATGCTGTTATCCCAGAGTCAACAGGCCTCTGTGTCCACGAGATCCTCTATAGCAAAGCAGTATATTGCTACTCTGGACTTATTAAAGGAGCACTTCACCCAAAACAATGATGATTTATTTTGCACATACTCTCACACACATCCAAAAACGTGTGTGTTTACAGTTACAGTTATTGAGAGTAAATGAGTTGGCCACCAGTGATGTCATCGGGGACATTGAATCGTTGTGTTGTGTTAATTATTACAGCATCATGGAATGTCATTTAAACTGCAAGGGGAGCTTGCTTGTCTCTCTGCCGCTGACCACTCTGTCTCGCACGCAGTTTAAAGAAATGTAGCTATTGATGAGAGCATCATCATTTTTACTTTAAAAGCTAGGCTACAGGTTTTACCATCAATGCTCAACCTTTCCATCTGGTTCCCTGGCAGTCATAGCCCACACTGCATACACCATGGTCACGAACAGACAACAGAAACCATGTCTCACATACTCAATGGCTGTCATGCATACAAAGGGCTCTACATTTGTAGGCATGATAGGATCGTGGACCTGATTGCAGACAGTGTCAGTTCCACACTTGGGTCACCTGCAACATATAAGCTGTATAAGCACACCAGTGTGAAGCCATATATGCTCAATCTGTGTAGGGACAATTCACTGTTCTCTGATATTTCAGCAAACACCCCCGATGTTGTTATTGTTAATGAGAATAACAGAGAGGTTCTCATCCTAGAAGTTGGTTGCACGTTTGACTACAGTCTAGGAAGCCTTTACAACCAAAATGTTAAAATATCAACTGTTAGACCATACCATATCACAACTCGGCTACAACTGTAAACTTTTAGTCTTTATATTTGTATTTTATTTTTTTATAATTTTTTAAACAAACATATAAACAAACATGACAACACACAATAAGATATACAAGCATTAATTGTCAGGGCACATCCAATGAGATCACATTTTAGTTAGTTGTCTTATATAAGATATACCCCTAATACCTGTTATCTAAAAAAAAACTACACACATATGCTCAGCTCGAACCCCCCCCTCCCGGACCCCACCTTGAGAAGTACCTCCACTATCCCTCGCACCTAACCAGACACTACCATTATAAGCTAGCTTTTATTCTCTCCACCACTTCTAACCACATTGACATTTTGGATTCATTGAGACCCAGAATTCTTGCTGTAGATATTTCATGGTAAATTACATCGAGATATGTAAGAAACCAAACTTTACAGCACATTTTTTCCGGTTGAAACCAGCGTGATGCGATCAGTTTTTTAGCTACTGTGATACCCGATAAAACCAATCTCTTTAGCTGTGGATTCACTGCAAACTCAAAAACATCATTCAATAATAATACCGAGGGGTGTACAGGTATATTCCAAGATACGAGTTTTGATATTTGTTGGGTCACATCTTTCCAGAATGCCTTAACTGGTGAGCAGTCCCAATACATGTGCATAAATGTCCCTTCGTCCCCATAGTCTTTATATTTGGAAGCCTGGGTCATGTCCATAAGTTGGGTGTTAGAGGCCTTCAGTTGGCCGGTCTTCCGAAGAGAAGAGCCAAACAATTAGCAAAATATTGCTCAGTGTCAGCAATTATTGGCAGCCGGGCAATTTGGAGAAGACGCGGCTATCTGTATCCATGAGCTGTGTGTAGATTGTCAGGTTCATCATCCATGTGAGTCTGTAACTTTGGGTGCCATTGTCAATTTGGGCACGATTGTATCAGAATAATCCCACAATGTACAAGTGCACTGATAGTATTTGTGTCCTTTAAACATTGTCTTTATGTGGACATAAATAAAGACTCTAAATGTGTGTGTGTGTGTGTGTGCGTGCGTGCGTGCGTGTGCGTGTGTGTGTGTGTGTTTGCGTGTGTGCGTGCGTGTGTGCATGCATGTGCGTGTGTGTGTGTGCGTGTGTGTGTGTGCATGTGCGTGTGTGTTTGCATGCATCTATGAGTCCATGTGAGTTCATTCCTATTGTACACAGGGTTAAAAGGCCAGAGGGCTGATGAGCTACTCACTGCAACAACAGTGACAGAGCCAGTCGATACATGATGCAACGTGTCAATACATTAGAGTTTCCATGACCTGGTCGTCTGAGGCGACGCGAACGAGGCAGCTCGGTGCTTCATCACCACATCTTACATAACACAGCGTGGGTGTGTTGGGTCTTCATTAGTATAGGCAAGTGTCAATTCACTCAGCGACAAAAGGGAACAGGGGGGAACTGCCAGCCCCTCTTCCCCCACTAGGACAGTTCAGTCAGTATTATTTGGACTGCAGCTGGAGAACTAACAGCAGAAGAACTATTAGGAATGTCTAACCTGCACAGACTATAGAGTAGGGCTGACCTTACATTATTTTTTTGGAATTCGAAGCTTCGGGGGCCGAGATTCGATTTTAATTCGAGATATAAAAGATTTTACTTTTTTTTTTAATAATATGTTGTGGGACTTGTACAGCACTTTGTTCAACTTTGTCAGTGCTGTAAAGTTTAAACCTTTTTAAATCTTAGACAAACAAAACACTTTGCTTTCATGAAATAATGTAAGCCGTCATTTGAGGCTTTATAAAAGCAGCACAATGAACACAAATCTGTCAGTGCCGAGTCCGACCTCATCTTAAATAACAAACAGCATTGCTTGTTGTAGTTAACAAAGAGAGGCAGAGTTGATTTTGCACACACAAAAAACTAAAACTAAATAATTTTTTTTTTTATATATTCAAATTTTATTTTAATATTCGAATCCCATGCCCATCGAACGAAGCTTCGAAGCTTCAAAGTATTTAAGACAGCCCTAGATGACACACAAATATCTTATGGCCTCATCAAGTCAGAGCCCCATGTCTATGGAGCAGCCCCAGATTCAACAACTTTAGGAGACAGTGCGTGTTCACAAACACTGACTGAACAGTCCTGGAAGCACAGGAGGAACGTGTGTGAAATGGGTGGTATTCCCCAGTGATGTCATCGGGGACATTGACTCCTTGTTACAGCACCATTAACACTTTGAGCGCCACTCACGGCTAATCTCGTGTTTACGATAGTTACGTTGAAAGCCACGTCACGGCTTTTCTCGGATTTTTTTTTTTTTTTTTGCGATCTGAAATCATATTGCATCACGCGAGCCTACCCTAGCCTACCCAGGGGCCGCCGGCGATCAGATGTGAAAAAAGCGCCCCCTATCGTCTCCCAGATGGTAAATCACCCTTTTGGAATGGACTCAATGAAAATGGATGGGGGAAAAAAAATATTCCAGTCCACATTTTCCAGTCCACTGATGCAGCCGGAGTTACCAGAGTTCATTCTGGATCCTCTGAGCCGCGGCGAGCATGGGTTATACTGTACACACGTTGGATCAATATACTTATCGATTTTTTCGAATGGTGATCAGGAATTGGAATATACCATTTGGATACCATCTGATGTCAGGTAAGGAATCTATGTTATCAGTGTTAGGATAATCAGACTCGTTTTCACAGAGATATACGCTTTTTGTGATATGTGCTCTAGCTGTTTCACTGTAAAATCCATGAGGAAATGAAAGCAGCTATTATCAGCGCGCGGCTCGAACGTGCGTGCGTGCACGTATACTATTGATCATCTAGCATTTATTTGAAAACTATTCATAAATAGGCCGACAAATATCAACGTTCTGGAATATTCCAGTAAAAGGCGATTATCATAGAATATGTTGTTTTTCACCTGAAAACGGGTGCTTTTCAAAATGCTCTCAAACGGAAATGAAGTGATAAAAAACCAATCTGCCTTGACAACACTGACTGGAAAATGATTCTTTGATAAGCGACGGGCAGATTAGACACATAGCCATAATTTAAAACATAGATTAGGCGATATTAACGTTAACACTGGGAGTGGACCGTGGCATTCAAGGGGGTAAAAAGGAAAACACGACGTGGCACTCAAAGTGTTAAGCTCAGTCCAGTGTTGACGTTGGCTTTGTTGTTGTGCCGACATGAGATGGCCACAGGCATTGGTAAGTGGCAGTTCATGCCACGTTCCACAGATGTCAATGGTGGCCTTCACAGAGATGGTAGGGTCAGAGATGATCTCCTCAGAAACATTAACAGCGTCTGAGTCCGGCCCCACCCACTCCGTATTAATTTACAATTACATAGACATATAACACACATATAGGGGCGACAGTGGCTCAGGAGGTAGAACAACATCTGGTAATCCAGAGGTTCCCGGTTCGATTCCCACTCCTCCTGGGCAGCATGTCGTACTTGAGCAAGACACATAACCCCTAACTTCTCCCAATGAGCAGGTTGGCAGTGGCACCTTGCATGGTCGCCTCCACCCTTCTGTGTGTGAATGTGTGAGTGAATGGGTCAAATATGAGAAACAAATTGTAAAGCACTTTGGATAAAAGCACTAAATAAATGCACCATTTACCATTTTATATATGTATATACTAGGGATGTTTGATATTGGCTTTTTTACCGATATCCGATATACCGATATTGTCCAACTCTTAATTTCCGATACCGATATCAACTGATACCGATATATGCAGGGTTTCCCCCCCCAAAAAACGGAAAACATGTCTCTTGTCGTGGAATTAACACAACATTATGCATACTTTTGACAATAAATAAAATCAGAATTTGTTCTTACTTTTTTGAAAGCCGATACCGATCATTTCCAATATTACATTTTAATGCCAATATCGGCCGATAATATCGGTAGGCCGATAATATCGGACATCCCTAGTATATACATACCTGTATACATATACACACACACACATACATGAAAATGCAGACTCACTGTAGATGAAGATTCAGGGCACTTCAATATTAAAGGGATAGTGCAGATTTACGGAACCTTCACCCAGAGTTCTTTCACTGGACAATCCATGCTGTTCTGCAGTTCCAGCTAGTTAGCTAGTTAGTTAGTTAGTTAGTGAAACTAACTGACAAAATCTACTTCACAGTGCACACAAAACAGATTTCATATATCATTCATAATATCATTAGTTTCAGTCAATCAGACCCTTTTTGCATATTTCGTATATTTGCATTGCCCTAAACAGTCTCTAAACAGTCTTGGAATTGCTTAAGTTGGGTCTCACTGGAACACTGAGACTATTTTGGATCCAATGAGCCCAACTGTATTCATGTGTGATGATGTTAGTCCCCATAGTAACCATTTCAATATAGTGAGACATTTTTTTTTGTAACTTGACCTCACTGTGCAAAACGACCTATTGTGACCTATAGCATAATCACAGTTTAATTAAACCACTAACTACAGACCTGTGTGGATATATGGCATAGGTATATTTTAAATAGGGTGGGGGGTGGGGTGGGGTTCTGAGCCATTTCCAGAACACAAGTGCTCGCCATCCAATAATAATAATAATAATAATAATAATAATAATAGCTTCATTTTATATAGCGCCTTTCAAGAGACCCAAGGTCGCTTTACATAGGGGGGGGGAAATAACAAAGTAACAAACATATTTTTTTAAATTTTTACAGAAATCTCTAGATGTTAAAACGTTTTTGAGCATGGCAATGGCTATCATTAGGCATGGATATAATTTCAAAACATAATGTTTATTGCACATTAATAAAATCTTTAAAAAAAAAAGTCTTAGGGCTTAAGTGGTTATTGACCCCGTATGAGCTTTTGTTTTTAATCATTTTAGCAAAAGAAAATGCTCACAGTCCTGGTTCTTTTCAAACTCAAACAGTTTACAAATACTAACAACAATAATAAAAAAAGAATAGTCTAACTTGCAAATTATCATTGAAAACGTATCTCCATTCCCCTGTCAAAACTCAACACATTGCATTAACACTTAACAGGGCCATGTGAGTTATGTTAAAATGTTAGAATCAGCTTTATCTTAATCTCAAAATGTGCAATGCGTCAACTTCAAATGGAAGTCAAGTCAAGTAAAATGTATTTATAAAGCACATTTAAAAACAACTCACATTGACAAAGCGCTGTACAGACCAGGGCAGGTAGTAAAATCACAAGGAATAAAAAATTGAAAAAAACTCAAGAAAGAACATACATAGGCATCATTACACACAATAGTGCATAAGCACAAATCAACACATTTAAATCACCAGATCATAGGGATCATTGGTATAAGACACCATATCAAGGTACAAGACACCATATCAAGGAGAATAAAACTGCTTTGAGCTGAACTGAATCAAAGAGGGGGTAGATCTGACTGTTCCACAGTCTAGGGTAGGGGTCGGCAACCTGCGGCTCCGGAGCCGCATGCGGCTCTTTAGCTAATCAGCTGCGGCTCCCTGGCCCGAACAAATTATAATAATAATAATGTATATATCTTTTAAAATTTAAAAAAAAAAAATCTTATTTTGGAGATCGATGTCATACTGTGCTAACCATGGATAAAAAAAAAAAAAAAAGGAAAGTCTGAGGAAAATAGAGGGTTTAATTCAGCGTGGACAGATTAATTTGCTTTCACGACTAACGATGCAGGCTTACCTGTATGCCTGATATGTGGTGCGAAATTTGCGAACAACGAACTTTAAGCTTACTTTTTATTTTATAGATTTTCCACAAATAAGGGAAGGACTCAAATATACCTGCATAGTTCAGGGCTTTATTTCAAAGTAGGTCTACAGATGCCAGTGTTTTTTCTCCTCTTCTGTGTTTTATTTCAAAGTAGGTCTACACATGGTAGTCTTTTTTCAAAGTGGACTACTTTTTATTTTATAAATGTTCCACAAATAAGGGAAGGACTCAAATATACCTGAATAGTTCAGGGTTTTATTTCAAAGTCGGTCTACAGACACCAGTGTTTTATCTCCTCTTCTGTGTTTTATTTAAAAGTAGGTCTACACAGCCAGTCTTTTTTCTCCTCTTCATAAGAGTTTGAGGTTTTCCTTTGTTAGAACAGGTAAAAACAGCAATAAAAAGTCAAATTTTATCTTTTTGTTGCTTTTTGCTTTGCTCTGTCCCGCTTCTTTCCACCTGGCAGCGCGGACTCTCACTGGGGGAGTGTAACGTGTGGAAGGGTCACACTACCTCTCCCAGATCCTTCCCTTGCTGTGCAGGTGCCCCGACCGAACTGTAGGAGTCGCTGTTTACAACGACCAGGACCCACCCACACCGGCTTCCCACCCTCGAACACTGCCAATTATGTCAGTGTGGACGGTCGGCCAAGCCGGAGGCACCACAGCCGGATTCGATCCCACTGGCTCTGTGGTGGTAGACAGACGCTTAGTCCGCTGCGCTACCCGGCCGCCCATGAACCACAGCAAGCTTAAAGGAGCTTGGAACAGTACCAGTGAGAGGTAGAGAGGATGCTGGGACCTGCTATGTCACAGACATCATTCAGGAGAGCAGTGGGGACAATATCGAGGGGCAGGTTGTGGGTTTCAACTCAATATATTGGAGCTTTATGAACGCACAATTGACTAGTGCCTATCTGTCCAATCCATCACGGGTCATTGTACACTTATCCTGTCTCTGCCTAGATTGAAGCATGTTCAATTATGGCATAACAGTGTTGTTGATCCAATAACCAATATTAGACTGCAGCTGGTGTGATGTACACATATAGACCTATAGACACACACTGCAGGGCCAGGGAGTAACTCATTACACATAACAGGAGTACAGTAATCATATATACAAATGGTCACTGTAATCCATTCCAGTTCATAAAAAATAATACAAATAAACAGGTTACAGGTGCTTTTGTTGGTTCACTAAGAAACATCTTGTTAGATCATTAAGAAGCATCTTGTTAGTTCATTAAAACATCTTGTTAGATCATTAAGAAGCATCTTGTTAGTTCATTAAAACATCTTGTTAGATCATTAAGAAGCATCTTGTTAGTTCATTAAAACATCTTGTTAGATCATTAAGAAACATCCTGTTTGTTATATTTCTACTGGCTACGAGTTCCGCTTTCGCCCCCTATGGGATATCCTACTTGAAACTTCTCACTTCTCTACCTTCTCATCTGTCTGGCCACGCCCACCTCTGGCCACGCCCACCTCCGGCCAGCATATAGCCCAGGTGGGGCGATCAGCTCCCCCTTCCTCATTCTTCAACAAAACGTTGCGCTCACAGGCCTTCGGCAGTTTGATACAAGTATTAGTTTTAGAAGTAATAAGAAAATGTCTGAACACGGGACGCTTGAAGCCTTTTTACAACACATCCGCGTTTCCGGGTTCCCGTTTTGTGCTCTGATTGGCCAGGTCATGTGACATGAGTCTGTAAATGTGTATTCTACGTTCTTATGGAATGAATGAGATAAAAAAAAAAAATAAAAAAAAATAATGATAATTAATTAATTTTGAGTTAATTTTCATAACGCGATAATTTGCTGTTTAATTAATTAATCTAATTAACGCGATAAACTGACAGCCCTAATATATATATATATCAGATTGCAACCCGTTTTTTTCCTAGACGTTCACAGAAAGGTATATCAATTTATGGCAATAACGTTCAGGTTTGTTCTACCCATGAGAAGTCAGATGATTGACAGGGGCTGGCGTGAGCTGGAAAGTGTAGTTTTAGGAAATTCTAAAGTCCATCGAAAACCCTGGGTCTCTTCTTTCAAAAGTTTACACACACGTAGGCCAGCTTCCTTTATTTCCATCTAATTCATCCAGTTTCCGCCGGGATGCGCCAAGATATTTATCAACTCATAATTTCGCTAATAAATAACATTTCAAATCATTGGTAAACAAATGTAGTGCTGAAAATATACACTTTGACTGCTGTTTTGATAGGGTTAGGGTCTTTGCTCTTGGCTACATTTGGGGAAAAAAACGACATTCATTAATACGGACTGTATTGATCTATTTATGGCGTGAGATTATTGTCGGTCCGGTACCGACCGACCCCGCTCAGGCTTATGGGGTTAAGTTTACAAACGGTTCCCTCTAGGGCGGTTAGGTGGCCGAGCGGAGATTGCGTTCATCACCAGCCCCGGAGCTGAGCTGGATTTGCCTGTTCGAATCCAGCTCACAGCTCCGGGGTTGTCACCAGCTTGGCTGGCCGTCTGCACTGATACAATTGGCTGTATCAGAGGGTGGGAGAAGCTGGCGGGGTGGGTCCGGGTCGTTGTAAACAGCGACTCCTACAGTTCGGTCGGGGCGCCTGCTAAGCGCGGATTGGACGTGAGGGGGATAGTGTGGTCCTCCCACACGCTACGCCCTCTCAATGAGAATCCGCGCTGCCAGGTGAAAAGAAGCGGTTGATTGGCTGGACGTGTGTCGGAGGAAGCACGTGGTAGCCTCCACTCTCCCAGATGATCTGACTGTGGGGGGTAAGTGCGCAGCGACCAGGAAGGGACTGGGAATTGGCATACGACTAACATTGGGATGGGAGAAAATCGGAGGAAAATGGAGGGGGAAAAAGACCAATTAAAAAAAAAAAAAAAAAAAAAAACGGTTCCCTCTGTGTGCGATGAAGAGTCTTATGTTCCCCTTACACTCAGAGTCATATCTTTTTTTTTTTTTTTTTATCCACTTTTTCTCCCCATTTTCTCCCATCCCAATTTCGTGTTTCCAATCCTTCCCTCCCCTGTCTTGAACGTTGCTAGACCATGCCTCCCACTGGTCGGCTGTAGTGAGGATAGAAGCCTTGCATCACGTGGCCCTCTCCGGTACACGAGGAGGCAGCCTGTCGCATCTTTTCACCGTAGCAGCTCGAACTCTCAGTGGCGCGAGGAGTAACGCGTGGGAGGCTCACGCTGCCCCCGATACTTCCTCTTTCCGCCGCACCGGCGTCACCCAACCGACCTGTAGGAGTCGCTGTCCACGACGTCCAATCCCCACCCACCGGCTTTCCCACCCTCTAACACTTGCCAATTGTGTTAGTATGACGGCCGGCCGGCCAAGCCATCTCCTGCGCCACTCAGCCGCCCCCCTTACACTCATATCTAAAGAGAAACATTAGAGAACAAACTGAAAAGCACCTGTTTTACATCGGTCGGAGTCATTGCACCAACGGGTTTCAGTGATTGGCAGACTTACTGGTGCATTCTAATACAGAGAGTGAGGTAAACCTGATGATTGAAATGTGTCTGTGGCAGGTCTTTCCGAAGAAGCTGGTGTCGTTCTCTACCTGGATCGACCACACCCGCTGGGCCAGGAACACCTGGGCCATGGCAGCCATCTTCATCCTTACCATGGCTGACATCGTAGACATGGTGAGGTCTTTGTTTCCAGGTGGTTTCACCAGAGGGGTTTCGACACGGTGTTCAGCTACTACTGTCTACTGTCATTTATTCTCATTTACACTCACTCACTCACTCACTCACTCACTCACTCACTCACTCACTCACTCACTCACTCACTCACTCACTCACTCACTCACTCACTCACTCACTCACTCACTCACTCACTCACTCACTCACTCACTCACTCACTCACTCTGCCCCTAGTGGTGGTTCACAGCCATGGCGGTTCCACTCATGTTGAAATCTGCCCTCATGCTTCACATGTATGGCATGTTCTTATTCATGTAGGGAATGTGATTTGCATCAGGATAGAGTCTAGCTGGAGTTGGGACATATTCATTTACTAGAG